>NW_025923836.1:0-136129 GCF_902655055.1 Lutra lutra | reverse complement strand
AAACACAGGCAGCAACCTCTTTGACCTCAGCCGCAGCAACATCTTCCTAGGAACATCACCAAAGGCAAGGGAAGCAAGGGCAAAAATGAACTTTTGGGATTTTATCAAGATCAAAAGCTTTTGCACAGCAAAGGAAACAGTGAACAAAACCAAAAGACAACTGACAGAATGGGAGAAGATATTTGCAAATGACATATCAGATAAAGGGCTAGTGTCCAAAATCTATAAAGAACTTAGCAAACTCAACACCCAAAGAACAAATAATCCAATCAAGAAATGGGCAGAGGACATGAACAGACATTTCTGCAAAGAAGACATCCAGATGGCCAACAGACACATGAAAAAGTGCTCCATATCACTCGGCATCAGGGAAATACAAATCAAAACCACCATGAGATATCACCTCACACCAGTCAGAATGGCTAAAATGAACAAGTCAGGAAATGACAGATGCTGGTGAGGATGCGGAGAAAGGGGAACCCTCCTACACTGTTGGTGGGAATGCAAGCTGGTGCAACCACTCTGGAAAACAGTATGGAGGTTCCTCAAAATGTTGAAAATAGAACTACCCTATGACCCTGCAATTGCACTGCTGGGTATTTACCCTAAAGATACATACATGGTGATCCGAAGGGTCATGTGCACCCGAATGTTTATAGCAGCAATGTCTACAATAGCCAAACTATGGAAAGAACCTAGATGTCCATCAACAGATGAATGGATAAAGAAGATGTGGTATATATACATAATGGAATACTGTGCACCCATCAAAAGAAATGAAATCTTGCCATTTGCGATGACGTGGATGGAACTAGAGGGTATCATGCTTAGCGAAATAAGTCAATCGGAGAAAGACAACTATCATATGATCTCCCTGATATGAGGGAGAGGAAATGCAATATGGGGGCTTAAGTGGGCAGGAGAAGAATAAATGAAACAAGATGGGATTGGGAGGGAGACAAACCATAAGTGACTCTTAATCTCACAAAACAAACTGAGGGTTGATTGGGGGAGGGGGGTTGGAAAGGGATGTGGGGTTATGGATACTGGGGAGGGTATGTGCTATGGTGAGTGCTGTGAAGTGTGTAAACCTGGCGATTCGCAGACCTGTACCCCTGGGGATAAAAATGTATGTTTATAAAAAATAAATTTAAGGGGCGCCTGGGTGGCTCAGTGGGTTAAAACCTCTGCCTTCGGCTCAGGTCATGATCCCATGGTCGTGGGATCAAGCCCCAAATCGGGCTCTCTGCTCTGCAGGGACCCTGCTTCCTCCCCTCTCTCTCTCTGCCTGCCTTTCTGTCTACTTGTGATCTCTGTCTGTCAAATAAATAAATAAAATCTTTAAAAATTAAAATTAAATTAAAAATAAAACCACATTGTGATATCCCATTACACCAGTTAGAATTGCCGAAATTAGCAAGACTGGAAACAACATGTGTTGGAGGGGATGTGGACAAAGGGGAACCCTCTTAAACTGTTGGTGGGAATGCAAGTTGGTGCAGCCACTTTGGAGAACAGTGTTGAGACTCCTCAAGAAATTAAAAATAGACCTTCCTTCTATCCCTGCCATTGCACTACTGGTTATTTACCCCAAAGATACAGATGTAGTGAAAACAAGGGTCATCTGTACCCCAATGTTTATAGCAGCAATGTCCATGGTCGCCAAACTGTGGAAAGAAACAAGATGCCCCTCAATGGACGAATGGATAAGGAAGATGTGGTCCATACACACTATGGAGTATACCTCCATAGATTATACCTCAATCAGAAAGGATGAATACCCAACTTTTGTAGCAACATGGACGGGACTGGAAGACATTATGCTGAGTCAAATAAGTCAAGCAGAGAGAGTCAATTATCATATGGTTTCACATATTTGTGGAGCATAACAAATAGCATGGAGGACAAGGGGTGTTAGGGAGGAGAAGGGAGTTGTGGGAAACCGGAAGGGGAGCTGAACCATGAGAGACTATGTACTCTGAAAACAATCTGAGGGTTTTGAAGGGGTGGGGGTTGGGATGTTGGGGGAACCAGGTGGTGGGTAATAGAGAGGGCACGGACTTCATGGAGCACTGGGTGTGGTGCAAAAACAAGGAATACTGTTATGCTGAAAATAATAAAAATATATAGATTGCTCTAGGCAGTAGAGACATTTTAACAAAATTTATTCTTCAGATCCAAGAGCATGGAATGGTTTTCCATCTTTTTGTGTCTTCTTCAATTTCTTTCATGGGTGTACTGTATTTCCTTGAGTACAGATTCTTTACCTCTTTGGTGAGGTTATTCCCAGGTATCTTATGGTTCTTGGTGTTATAATAAATGGAATTGATTCTCTAATTTCCCGTTCTGTATTTTCATTGTTAGTGTATAAGAAGCCACTGATTTCTGTATATTGATTTTTTATCCTGCCGCATTCCTGAATTGCTGTATGAGTTCTAGTAGTTTGGGGGTGGAGTCTTTTGGGTTTTCCATATAAAGAATCATGTCATCTGTGAAGAGAACCATGTCATCTGGCATATTCATTGACAATTTGGATAGTTTTATTTCTCTTTGTTGTCTGACTGGTGTTGCTAGGACTTCTAATACTATGTTGAACAAGAGTGGTGAGAGTGGCCATCCTTGTCGTGTTCCTGATCTCAATGGGAAGGCTGCAAGCTTTTTCCCATTGAGGATGATATTTGCTGTGGGTCTTTCATAGATAGATTTTATGAAGTTCAGGAATGTTCCCTCTATCTCTACATATTGAAGCGTTTTAATCAGGAACAGATCCTGGATTTTGTCAAATGCTTTTTCTCCATCAATTGAGAGGACCATGTGGTTCTTCTCTCATCTCTTATTGATTTGTTCTATCACATTGATTGATTTGCAAATGTTGAACCATCCTTATAACCCAGGAATGAATCCCACCTGGTCATGGAGGATAATCTTTTTAAGTGCTGTTGTATCCTGTTTGCTAGGACCTTAGCATCCATATTCATCAGTGGTACTGCTCTGAAATCTTCTTTTTGGTTGGGTCTTTGCCTGGTTTGGGGATCAGGGTAATGCTCTCTTCATAGAAAAAGTCTGGAAGTATTCCTTCTGTTTCAATTTTTTGAAACAGCTTCGGGAGAATAGGTGTTATTTCTTCTTTGAAATCTGGTAGAAATCCCCAGGGAATCCATCAGGTCCTGGGTTCTTGTTTTTTGGAGGTTTTTGATCACTGCTTCAATATCGTTACTATATATCAGTCTATTCAAGTTTTCAGTTTCATCGTGGTTCAGTTTTGGGTGTTTATAGTTTTCCAGGAATGCATCCATTTCATCTAGGTTGATTAACTCTTTGACATATAACTGTTGATTAAACCTTCTGATTATTGTTTCCATTTCCTTGGTGGTAGTTGTGATGTCTCCCTTTTCATTCATAATTTTATTAATTTGAGCTTTCTTTCTTTTCTTTTGGATTAGTGTGGCCAATGGTTTATCTGTCTTATTGATTCTTTAAAAAACCAACTTCTAGTTTCATTGATACATTCTACTGTATCACTACTTTCTATCTCATTGATCTCTGTTCTAATTTTGATTATTTCCCTTCTTGTGTGTGGAGTTGGTTTAATTTGTTAATTTGTTGTTGATTCTCCAGTTCCTTAAGGTGTAGAGACAGCTGGTATGTTCTGGATTTTTCAATTTTTATGAGGGAGGCTTGGATGGCTATGTATTTTCCCTTTAGGACCACCTTTGCTGTATCCCATAGGTTTTGGACTGAAGTGTCTTCATTCTCATTGGTTTCCATGAATTCTTTCAGTTCTTCTTTGATCTCCTGGTTGATCCAAGCATTCTTAAGCAAGGTGGTCTTTAGCTTCCAGGTGTTTGAGTTCCTTCGGAATTTTTCCTTGTGATTGAGCTCCAGTTTCAAAGCATTGTGATCTGAGAATGTGCAGCAAATAATCTGAGTCTTTTGGTATCAGTTGAGTCCTGATTTGTGACCCAGTATGTGGTCTATTCTTGAGAAGGTTCCATGTCAACTTTAGAAGCATGGGTATTCTGTTGTTTTAGGGTGGATTATTCTGTATAGATCTACGAGGTCCCTTTGGTGCAAAGTGTCATTCAATGCTCTTGTTTTTTTTTTTTTTTTTTTTTTTTATTGATTTTCTGCTTCGATAATCTGTCTCTTTCTGAGAGCGGTGTGTTAAGATCTCCTACTATTAATGTATTCATATCAATATGACTCTTTATCTTGATTAACAGTTTTCGTATGTAATTGGCTGCTCCCATATTGGGGGCATGGATATTTACAATTCTTAGATGATCTTGGTGGATAGAGTCTTTAAGAAGGATGTAGTGTCCTTCTGTATCTCTGACGACAGTCTTTACTTTAATATATAATTTATCTTATGTGAGAATCACTACCCCAGCCTTCTTTTGAGGCCTATTGGCATGAAAGATGCTTCTCCAACCCTTCACTTTCAGTCTGGGTGTATCTTTAGGTTCAAAATGGGTCTCTTGTAGACAACATATGGATGGGTCCTGTTGTTTTATCCAATCTGCAACCCTGTGCGATTTTATGGGCATATTTAGGCCATTCACATTGAGAGTGACTATTGATAGATACATTTTAATTGACATTATGTTACCTTTGAAGTCGTTCTTTCTGTAGATTGTCTCTATATTTCTGATCCATGCTATTCTAGGATTTTTCCTCTTTTATAGAACCCCCCTTAATATTTCCTGCAGTGTGGGCTTGGTGGTTGCATAGTCTTTTAAGCCTCGATGGTCTTGGAAACTCTTTATCTCTCCATCCATTTTTAATATTAGTCTCGCTGTTAATGTTAATGTTACTGTTAAGTATTCTTGGCTGCATGTTCTTCTCATTTAGTGCCCTGAATATATCTTGCCAGCCGTTTCTAGCTTGCCAGGTCTCTGTGGACAGGTATGACATTATTCTGATGGGCTTTCCTCTGTAAGTAAGGAGCCTTTTTGTCTAGCGGCTTTCAAGCGATTATATCTACAATTATGATTCCTCAATTTGACTATCAGTTGCCT
The DNA here is from genome assembly GCF_902655055.1 of Lutra lutra. Taxonomy (NCBI): domain Eukaryota; kingdom Metazoa; phylum Chordata; class Mammalia; order Carnivora; family Mustelidae; genus Lutra; species Lutra lutra. The sequence goes on along the minus strand of NW_025923836.1, from coordinate 131,111 downwards.
TGATTTTTTTTTGGAATCTATAATCTTGTGTGGAGACTCTTCAGCCTCTAGTATATGAACGCTGGTTCCATTCGCCATATTGGGAAAATTTTCATGAAGAATTTGTTCCACTCTATCTGCTACACTTCTTTCTTCCTCGTCCCCTTTAGGGATTCCAATAATTCTGATGTTGCAACGTTTCATGGCATCATTTATTTCCCTGATTCTGTTTTCATGGCTTCTAAGCTCTTTGTTCCTAGTTTCCTCCTGATCTTTTCTCTCTATCTGTTTGTCCTCCAGATCACTAATTCTATCTTCTGTCTCTGTTACCCTAGCTTTGAGAGAATTTAGATTAGATTGGAACACATTGAGAGCATTGCGAACCTCTTCCCTGGTAGCTTTTAGCTCTACCCTAACTTTGTGAACATCACCTCTGGTCGCTTTCAGTTCGGCCCTAATTAATTCCGTTTGGTCATCCATGGCTTTCTCCAACCTAGCTATTGCCTGGATAATTGTTAGCCTGAATTCTCTTTCTGACATATTGTCTATGTTGATAGCCGTTAGCTCTGTTGCAGAAGGTCCATCCTCTGTATTTTTCTTCTATTGGGCATTCTTCCTCTTAGTCATTTTGGTGAGTGATGACTGAAGAGATGTAGCTGGATGTATTGACCATGGTGCAATCAAGGTGCACCCTGGAACACTTCTGAGCAATCAGGATTCCCCACCCAAACGAGTGAAAAAAGGAAAGGAAAAAAAGAGAGAGGAGAGAGGAAAGAAAGGGAAGATAAAAGAGAAGGTTCAGCCCAAATGGGCCCCAAGGTAAGATTTATGAAGTATACAAACAAAAAAAGACAAACACAAAGACTGATAAAAGTATATGACAAGAGAAAAAATATGTATTTAAGCATATAAAGGAAGAACCTCGTCAAAAAGAATCCCATGTGTAAGATTTATATACTATCAGGACAAACACCAAAATACAGAAACACTGGTGGAAGAAAAGGATGGGAGAGGGATTATAAATTCTCAGTGTTGGTGAGGAATTTTGTTTTGATTCTTTCTGGATGTATCTTGATATCATTGTTAAAGGACTCAAAATTCCTATGGTAAAGGGGATTAAAAATTGGTTTACCCATAGGGGTAGTATTGATTGATGATAGGGGATTACTTTGAAGTTCAACTCTATATGAATATTAGAAAATAAAAATTAAAAAGTAATAAACTAAATTAAACTAAACTAAAATTTAAAAAAAAAGATAAATTTAAAAAATAGAAATGCAAAAGTAAAACACAGGTGTATGTATCAAAAAGTTCAGGTTAGAAGGTTATTATGGAATTTGATATACTGGAGAGCTCACTGTGATGGTAAATAGGTTAAAAAATTATCTATATTAAAAAAAAATGAGCCAAAATAGTGGGAACAAGTTAAAAATAAAAGTTTTCCTATGAAGTAGTGGTGGTTGTTCCCTTGTAGTCTTTTTTTTTTTTTCCTTTCCTGGTTGGTTTTCTGGGGGAGGGGCCTGCCACGTGGGTTTTCAGTCAATGATGTTCCCTGAGTTAAGTCCTCACACCCCCATCAAGGAGGTGGGCTCTGAGGAAACTGGTTTTTTCAGGCTTTTGTTCTCTGGAGGTTTTTATGATTGTTCACTTTTTTTTTTTTTTTCTCTCGCCTTGACCACTTTTGATGGGTTTTGTAGATTTAGAGGAAAGCAAACTGCACCCTGACCTCCTCTCAGAGAGAAGCCTCAGTCTGGCTGCAGAGCCTACATAAATTCCCCCTTGGCTGCTGGCAGAGCAGGTTCCAAGTCGCAGTCCCTGGGGACGCAGGATCTTCTGCTTGTACCCAAAACCACCGCAGCGGCGGCTGTCTGGGCAGCTCCAGACCACCAGAGAGGTTCCAAGCAGTGATCGCACACTGAGATTTTCCCTCTGGCCCGGGCTGGGAGTGCCTGGTCTTTCTGGGTCTAATAGCGCCTGTCTTGTGCGCACCTCTCTCAGGGGAGGCTGTGGGTCATGCACAGGTCTCAGGCTCTGAGAGCGGGCGCAGGTATGAAAACACCAAGCTTGGCCTTCCTGCACCTCTGTCGGGGAGAGTTTGGGGCATGCGTCTTAGGCTCTGAAACAAAGGCGTGGGTCTAAGAGCACCAGGTGGGCCTTTGTACACCTCTCTAAGGGGAGGGTGAGAGGCACACGTGACTTAGGATCTGTATCAGGGCTCGGCATTCTGCCATCTGGCGTGGCTCCCAGCCCCTCACAGGAGCCAGACCCCACGCAAACTCAGGTGTGCTGGCAGCTCAGGGACCAAGACCTGGTTTCTCTGCTGCAGTCTCTCTGGCTCAGCACCAGGGGAGGCTGTCCTGGGTCCCGGGACTTAAGCCCCAGTCCCTAGCCACCCTGATTCCCACAACCCCCCCCCCCCCGCAATCCTTTGCTCTTTTGGAGTGCTTTCAACCAGTCTCCAAATTAATGCTGGTCCCCAGATGCAGGGCACTCTCGTATTAGGGGTATTACTTTCCAATCGGTCGCCTCTGGTGGCTCCCTCCCCCTTTTGTTTATTTTCTGATATCATTCTGATATTCCCACTCTGCTTTACCTGACCACTGGCGTCTTCTGCCCCTATAGAGATCCAGACGTGTATAATTCTTTTTTTTTAAGATTTTATTTATTTATTTGACAGATAGAGATCACAAGTAGGCAGAGAGGCAGGCAGAGAGAGAGAGAAAGGAGGAAGCAGGCTCCCTGCTGATCAGAGCGCCCGATGTGGGGCTCGATCCCAGGACCCTGGGACCATGACCTGAGCCGAAGGCAGAGGCTTTAACCCACTGAGCCACCCAGGCGCCCCAAGACGTGTATAATTCTGATCTCAGACTGATTTCATGGTTGATCAGAGTTCTTTGGTAGGTAATCAGCTCACTTTAGGGTACAGATTGATAAGGCGCCTCCTCCTACTTCCCCACCACCTTGTCTCGCAATCTATACTTTTAATGCCATTCTGATCAAAATTCTACCAGTATTTTTTGAAAAATCTGGAACAAATAATCCTAAAATTTGTACGGAATCAGAAGAGACCCCGAATTGCTAAGGAAATTTTGAAAAAGAAAAACAAAACTGGGGGCATCACGATACCTGTCTTCAAGCTTTATTACAAAGCTGTGATCACCAATACAGCATGTTACTGGCATAAAAACAGACAGATAGACCAGTGAAACAGAATATAGAGCCCTTTTAGGGACCCTCAACTCTATGGTGAAATAATCTTTGGCAAAGTAGGAAAAAATATACAGTGGAAAAAAGAATGTCTCTTCAATAAATGGTGCAGGGAAAATTGGACACTCAACCATTGTCTTACACCGTACAGAAAGATAAACTCGAAATGGATAAAAGACCTCAATGTGAGACAGGAATCCATCAGAATCATGGGGGAGAACATAGGCAGTAACCTCCTCTATATCCATCACAGCAACTTCTTTCAAGATATGTCTCCAAAGGCAAGGTGAAAATGAACTTTTGGCAGTTCATCAAGATCAAAAGCTTCTGCACAGCAAAAGAAACAGTCAACAAAACAAAGAGGCAACCCAAGGAATTGAAGAATATATTTGCAATTGACAGAACAGACAGAAGGCTGACACCCAGGATCTATAAAGAACTTGTCAAATTCAACACACACAAAACAGATAATCATGTCAAAAAATGGGCAGAAGACATGAACAGACACTTCTCCAATGAAGTGTATGAAGATCTACAAATGGCTATGAGACATATGAAAAAATGTTCATCATCACTAGCCATCAGGGATATTCAAATTAAAACCACATTGAGATACCACCTTGCACCAGTTAGAATGGCCAAAATTAGCAAGACAGGAAACAACGTGTGTTGGAGAGGATGTGTAGAAAGGGGGACCCTCTTACACTGTTGGTGGGAATGCAAGTTGGTGCAGACGCATTGGAGAACAGTGTGGAGATTCCTCAAGAAATTAAAAATAGAGCTTCCCTATGACCCTGCTATTGCACTACTGGGTATTTACCCGAAAGATACAGATGTAGAGAAATGAAGGGCCATCTGTACCCCAAAGTTTATAGCAGCAATGGCCACGGTTGCCAAACTGGGGAAAGATCAAAGATGCCCTTCAATAGACGAAATGGATTAGGAAAATATGGTACTTACACACTATGGAGTATTATTACCATCATCAGAAAGGATGAATACCCAACTTTTGTATCAACATGGATGGGACTGGAAGTGATTATGTTGATTGAAAGAACTCAAACAGAGAGAGTCAATTATCATATGGTTTCATTTATTTGTTGAGCATAACAAATAACATGGATGATATAGGGAGATGAAAAGTAGAAAGGAGTTGAGGGAAATTGGAAGGGGAGGTGAATCATGAGAGACTATGGACTCTGAAAAACAATCTGAGGGGTTTGAAGGGGCGGGTGAGAGGTTGGGTAAGCCAGGTGGTGGGTGTTATGGAGGGCACGTATTGCATGGAGCACTGGGTGTTGTGCATAAACAATGAATTCTGTTACACTGAAAAGGAATAAATTAAAAAAAAATTAAGAAATCATCCTGCATGCCACTCATGCAGGGTGGTCCTATCAATACTCGGCTCACAAAGTGGTCTGAGATACTATCTATTCAGACATCATTTCCTTCAATTCTTTATACTGGTGCCAAGAAACTTTTTTTCTTTTTCCTTAAAGGATTTTTTATTAATAAAAGATTTTATTTAATTGATTGTTTGATTGACGGATTTGAGATAGAGGCAAGGAGAGAGTGGGGAGAAGCAGAGGGAGAGACAGAATCCTCAAGTAGACACTGCCCTATGTGTTCAGCCCTATGAGGAGCTCAGTCTCAGGACAATGAGAACATGACCTGAACCAAAACCAAGAGCCTTATGATTAACCCAATGAAACACTGAGTCACCTTACTCTTTTTAGGGCTGTGGACTCTCTTGACCCACCTCTTGCCTTAAGTCACTGAGATCTGGGGGATCAGTCTGCCCTCCAACACCCAATTCTCCTGGTGGCTATAGCACCATGTCATGTCTCCTCTGGTTCACCTCAGGATAAAAATAGCTCAATCAGAAATAGAAATGAGACCTCTGTGCTATTTATCAACTGGGCCAGCACGCTGGAGACAGAAATAGAACACCTGGCACTTGCCTTTCTAAGAAGAGATCTAAACTCTGTCTACATGTTCCTGGGTACATACTGAGGCTTTTCCACCACCCAAGAGGTGCTGGACCTACTATTTGCAAGTTGCGCACCCTGCCCCTAACTGCCAAGTGTGATTTGGCCAATACCTGGTTGTGAGATTTTGGCATGTCTCCAAACTTCCCCAACCCTCAGTTTGCTCCTATCTGGGGCAGAGTTATTATAGGGACTCAGTGGGGACTTGTAGGGAAATTATACCTGGGTCCCTGCTCCTGTGGAATAGTCTTCGAGAGGGCCTGTGGTCACACTAATTGAGCATAATCCCGCTCTTCATGATGAAGCCTCTGCCTCATCCCTCACTATCACTATGGTCTTGACTAGGCTGTTTTGCCATTGAAAGGGAGATATGAGACTCCATCTTGGTTCTGTGTCTGGATGAATCCAGAGCAGGGATACCTGGGTGTGAGCAGGGGGCCAGGCCCACTCAGATATCTGTGATGGGCTCATTGGGGTCCTTTCATTCATCAAGCATTCAGTAATCTCCACTCAGTTAAGACATTTATTTATGAGCTTAATATGATCCCTACACAGAACAGATAGCACTTCAGGGCTGCAGACTAGCCAGGGCTCAGATGATGAGAGTTAGTATCCACAGGACATTTCATGTGATGCCCCATGGACACTCTAGATGTAGGTGCGTTTTCTCCAGCTATAATGAGGTGTGCAGAGCTCAGGAGAAGTGGAATGTGTGAGTGAGCTTCAGCTGATAAAGGGGGACCTTCCGTCTTCACCAGAGTAGTGAGGTACTGTGAATTATAGGGCCCGTTGGACCTTCATCCATACATCAGTTATTCCTGCTTTAGGGTAAATGTCTGAGGGCTTTTCTGGAAAATGAAAAGGTGTCCTGGGGAGATGTGGTTGGTTTCTGAGCACTGTGGAAAAGCATATTGGGATGGAGGACAGGTTCAACCCCTAAGAGGGTCATTCTCCATCCCTGCCCCCTCTCAGAGCTAACTCTATCCCAATTCTAGGGCTCTGAACTGAGGATTTAGCTGTTACACAGATATTTGTTAGAACCTGGACACTGGGTGTTCAGAGGGTGCTCAGGAGACCCAGTGAGAGGTCAGGGACCACACACCCACAACCTGTGGGAGATTAATGTCAGCAGAATGAGACCCACTCATGGCACCTAGAGAATAAGGCAACACATGAACACAGGATGCAAAGTTTGAGGTATTGGGAGGGTGCTGGGAAGGCCTGGATAGAGACAGAGTACTTTTGTTCCCTCCTTGTTTGGATCTTTACAGAGCAGTGGTGTGTGCAGTGAGGCCAGACACCACCACTCCCTGGGCACATGCAGTTGAATTCAAGTGGCATGTGAGCAAGGAGACAGACTGAGGAGTGTGTCCAGCTCCCCTCAGAAGGACAGAAATGCTCACCCCATTGATCAAGGACTCCCACTCATAATGCCTTTTTGCCAGCCTACCATCTGTGACCAGGCCTGTCCTGGGAAGGACTGACAGATAACAGGTGGAAAAGGATTAGGACTGGTCTCTGACAGGAGCTGGAAATCCAGTGGCCCATGTTCCCATAGTGGTTCCTGGGATATTGGTTTGGATGGGTGCCCTGTCCTCTGACTTCTCTGCCTACCTGCATGTCCCCAGGGCCATCTATACCATATTGAGCACATGGCTGGAACAATATCCTGGGGATTTTTTCCAGCCCCCAGAATTTATCTTCCTGAATATGCTGCTGGCCGACATGGAGCTCAATATGCCAGGCTCAGACCTGGAGCATCGTGCCCAGCTTCTGCTCTCACAGCTGCAACACCTTGAGGTCATGAATCCAGAGACTGGGGGTGAGAAGGACTGGGGTGACTGATGTGGGCCTGAGGAGGAGACAGGGTTGGCCACACTGAGTAAGCCTCCATAGATTATTATTGGTCTGGGAGGAGTGAGTAGTCTCAGATCCCTGTCCCCATGGGCTTCAGCTGGGGAGACATTCCAAGGATTGGGTCTTAAATGCAGACCATAATGAGTTGGGGGAAAGATTCTTTCATTTATAAGGCAAAAGGGAAGTCAATCACGCTGATGATACTTTCTCTTCTTGGAGCTACAGCACTAGTCCCAGAGCAAGATTCTGATCCACCTCAGGAACCCGTCCCAACACCATTCTGGCACCCACTTCATCTTTGGAACTTGAGCAGGCACACCCTGTCCCTGCTGCTGTTGCTCACCAGTCAAGAAGAGCAGTGACTTCACCTGTGCTGTTCGAGCCAGTGCAAGTGGTAGTCAGAGCTCTAATTCACGCTCCTGAGATGGAAGATCCAGCAGCCCTTTGCCTGAACTGGAGGTCCAGCAGGGTCCTGCCCCTGCTCCTGGAGTTCCTGAATGTCGTGAACTACCAGCTGACTCAGTGGAGCAACCAGCCTCATCCCCTGAGCAGCAGCTGCTATAGGTTGCAGCCCAAAAAATTGCCTTCCCCTCCCCTGTCATTGCCTTCTTTGTAATATTTGTGTTTTGTATACACCTGTATAATGAGTGAAGAGATTTTGTTCATTAAGTAAAGTAGAATTTGGGGCGCCTGGGTGGCTCAGTGCATTAAAACCTCTGCCTTCAGCTCAGGTCATGGTCTCAGGGTTCTGGGATCGGGCCCCACATCGGGCTCTCTGCTCAGTGGGGAGCCTGTTTTCCCTTCAATCTCTGTCTGCCTCTCTGCCTACTTGTGATCTCTCTCTGTCAAAATAAATAAATAAAATTTGTAAATAAAAAAATAAAGTAGAGTTTGAGTTTACATAAAATTTTACTTTTCAATGTTATATCAACATCTCATTAGGTATATTCAGAGTTTGGCACAACCATTTACTTCTACATCATTTCCATCACAGAAACACCTGTGCTACTAATCATCATTCCTCATTCCCTCACCCCAGTCCCTGCAACCACTGTTCTTCTCTCTGTCTCTGGTACATACTTTACTTTGTCATGGATTTTCATATGCCTGGAATCCTACAATATGGCCTTGTCTGTATGCCTGCAGAACATAAGAGAGTTTCACATTTTAAAAAATTATACAAATAACATTTTATTACATGGGAATGTTCCTGAATGAAGAAAGATCATGGGAAGCCCCAAAATGAACTATTTGCATTATCTGTGATAGGGTTCCCTTTCATAAGGATATCTTGAAAATCAGAAAGCACAGGAGAAATGTCTGGGTCCATGAGCCACTTTCAATTCTTCCATTTTCCTGGATAGATTATGTTTAAACTATTTTAATGGGCATATTATAAAATATTAACATCATATCTTAAACATTATCATTTATTGCTAACAATTTAGGTAATGAAGTAAATAGTTCTTTTGGATTTATTCAAACTATGTTTATATAGTCAATAATAATTTAAATATGAAAAGAGAAGGCACATTCCTTCTACCAAGAAATAATTGCCCATAACATACGGTGTCAATCTTCCCTGCCTTTCCCTGTAAGTCTAGTGTGTGTGTTTGTGCACATGTGCATGCACATGTATGTGACAGAGTGGGGCAGGGAAGGTTCCAGGGCTGCACTCTTGTTCTACCTGATGCCCCACGGTGGACAAGCACTGCCGCTGCTGTCCCCTTGGGCATTCACAGTGACAGCACTCATCAGCCCTATCTGTTGAACAATTTCCAATTATTTGACTCCCATGATATAAGTGATAAGCATGTCTGTGCCATGAATCTCTGTTTCTCTACAAATGATTCCTATAAACACCAATACTAAAAAACACTTTAACCACATTTTTGGGGTACTGGCTGCTGGCTCCTCTATGTTCTCTTTATTAAGGAGAAGCATTCCTTTGGAAAGGAGGATCCCAGATTCTATAGATGAGGCCTGACATCATGAGGAGGACAAGGCAACAGTGATGCCATCAGAGTAATGGGAGTTGCCACAGATCATGGAAGAGCCTGCCCAGAAGCCCTCCTCATATGTCCTCTCCCACAAGCTTCCCTGCCTTGTGTCCTGGAACACACCTCACCCATGCCCTGTCTGGTGACACGCTCAGGCCACTTCAGTGCCTTGTGCTCCTTAACTTAGATGCTAACTAGAGCAAACGGACCCTGCTCCATGCCAGCAGAGGAGTGCAGGCCAGGGCACTCCTCTCAGTTTGTTCCCTGCCATTCCTGACTGAACCCCATCCTCTCAGGGAGAAACATCCAAAAACAGTGAAGGTCAGGGGGTTAAGACAAGTGTTCATCCAGATATAGTTTTAGTGGCAACAGCAAAAACCCGTTGAACTTGTGTGAACATGACAGGCCTTTACAAAGCACACTGGCTGCTCATGGAAGCTGCAGGAGGGACAGAGCCTCAACCAGGGGCTTTGACACTGGATATAGCTCAACTGCACCATTCAGGATTTTCTAGCTGTGACCCCCTGACCCTGGCAACCCCAACCTTGGTATCCCTCAAGTTAAGCTTGTCTGAGAGAGGGGGCTGTGCTTCCTCATGGGACCCCTATCCTCCTCCAAAGTTAGGTAAGGGGTAGTCCACTTGATCTGATGCTCTATTTGACGCCATCATCATAAATTCCTGACTTCTCTGCCATAACATGGAGATAACCAGGCACAGAAGATATCCTCAGAGAAAGGACATTTGGGTCTCTCCCTGCAGGAAGAGAGAGAAACAGAAGTGAGTAGGACTCAGTGAAAAAGGATAGCTCTTAGCACTAGGGGATGGGCTGCCATGGGCCGGGTGCTGTCATATTGGTCAGTGGCACAGACTTTGTCTTGGCTTATAGGGAGTGGTCGGGCTTCCTCCTACCAATAGGTCCTTCAAAAACCAAATTGGCATCCATAAAATACTTCCAACCCCAACCACGGAAAGGCAGTGGGACCAAGGCAGCCAAGGAGGCCTAAGATTCTTTGTACCAATGATAACACTGTGGGGGAAAAGTGGGACAGTTGTAATGGAACAGAGGGCAGCTAATTTCCCTGCTTTGGGGAGAAAGAACTCCATCACAAGGTACACTAATATTTGTTCCAAAAACAGGTGACAGTTCAGGGGGCTCCGGCCTGCCAGTCTCCACACTAAGCATTATCATGTCCAGGACACAAGCTCTGGTGGCATCCTTTCCCAGAGCTGGCCTGGGTCTGATGGTTGAGCACCAGTGTTGTGGGATCCCATACTGAAGGAGATGAAGGCTTTCTGGAAGGACAACTGAGTCAGGGGAGCCTGGATTGGCAAGCTGAAGGGACACAATAAGGCAGAGACTCAGAACCCATGACAGCAATGTGCTGCCTGTGGTCTAATTTTAACAGGTAAAGCTATGGATTACTGAGTATCATTTTAGAGCATGAATCACGTCAGTCAACCTCCCTAACAATTCCTTGCGGAAGTTAAAAATGCTGTCTCTGTGTGACAAAGAATGAAGCCAAAGCTCTAAGAAACTGCCACTTTCCATGCTCCACATTGAGTTACAGGCAGGATTTGAACCCAGGGCTTGCCAGCATTGTGGGCCCAACCTCACAAGAAGGTTGCATCCAGATGCTTCAGAAGAGACTTCTCAACTCTGAGGCTACATGAGCCTTTGGACCGAGGGAGAAACCTCCTCCTACCCAGAAAAAGGCTGACTGGTACTGGGAGACTCCTCAGTGCCATGGCACAGCATTATCAGACAAGAGACACAGGACAAGCCCCAGTCAGAGGAGGAAACAGTGCCCCTTGAAATCAGAGAGGTCTCCAGACCTGGGGGTTGGATGTGGAGCTTTGTGCACCTCTGATGGCTCTCTCTCTCTCTCTCTCTCCATATATATATATATATATATAATCAAAAAGGGAGCTTCAATCCATAATTTGTCTCATTTTATATTTATATTTATGCAAATGATGACTTAAGTCTGTTTCCTTCAAAATGTCCACATAACACAAGAGGCTATTTTATGTGGTCACTTTGAGAGAAACCTAAATGGTGCTTTTCCTCTCCCATTGCTGAGTATTTCTTCCTCCAGTTTGCAACACATAGCCTATTATTTCTTCCCCTTTAGAAGGAAGCCAGGTGCCCACCTTAATGCTCAATCCTTAGGAACATCTTTCTTTCTTTCTTTCTTTCTTTCTTTCTTTCTTTCTTTCTTTCTATCTTTCTTTCTTTCTTTCTTTCTTTCTTTCTTTCTTTCTTTCTTTTTTCTTTTTTTTTTTTCCCTTTGGTAGGATAGTGTCTTCTAGTAATCACGTAGAAACCATGGCTGCAACAGGTGAAGAAGACTGATTATCCACAAGAGAACTGCATTTCCACTTTTGTCATCATTATCTGAAGTGAAATGTTAGATCCCAATTGGGGTAATTTTCAGTGAATTTTATTCAACTCTTCCAGAGTACAGTGTGGGATGTGACTGCCCTGGGGCCTGACTGCCACAGCAAGGAGCACTGCTCCAGAACTCCAGACTTTGAAGACTGTGGGAGGTAATCTCTGAATCTGCCTGTAGGCAAAGTAGTTTTGGAGTGAGGGAAGGAGGAACAGCGAAGCATCAGTGTGGGAAATTGATTGCTAAAAGTACTTGAATGCTGAGCAAGGACTGGGTCTGATGTCTTTCATCTGACATGTATCCACACAGGAGGCTCCAGAGCAAGGACTAAAGCCACAGTTGATGCCAAACTCAGAGTAGAAATTTACACCACTTCCTGGCAGTGGAAATGTGAGAGAAAGTGTGTGGGGTTTGGAATTAAGGCACCAAAACTTCAGTGCACCATTTCTCATATGCTGGCTGTGCCTATGTAGTCCTCAAGTCTGTGTTCCCTCACATAGCACACAAAGACCATGATGGTGCCTTTTCTTTTCTCATGCTTGATCAAATGATATGAGGGAAATATAAAGCCTGCTCAGAGGTAAGGTTTATTGTTAGATGAAGTTATTACTGACGCAGTAACAGAGATTCTGAAGTATAATTTTTGTTCCTTTACAGCCCTGTGAACAGGTTTTTCAGTGGTGATGGCATTATCTCACCAGGTTATTGAGGTAGCACTTAGTGTACAATAAACTCCGGAAGCTCAAGCAGCACCAGGCTTCTCTCAAGATAAGGCACGGTGTCCAAGTGGATGCTTATTACTCACAATTCTTGTCTTGACCTCTGGGCATTACCAGTAGGACTGGCCATTGGAGAAGTACAGTCAACATGAGTTAAAAATTTGCCATACAAGCATCTGTAGGAACTTTCACAGTGATGACCCATGCCAATGCTTAAGGGTTCTTTAGATAAACAGAAAACAGAAGGAAAATATATAGAAAAATAGATAAATAGAAAGAGAATGAAAACTTTCCATCTCAGTCTACGAAACCAGCATTAACCCGGTCCTCAAACCAGGCAACGATCCCATCAAAAATAATAATTTCAGACCAATATCCCTGATGAATATGGACACCAATATTCTCAAAAAGATTCTAGCTAATAAGATCCAAAAGTACATTAAAAAGATTACTCACCACGACTAGGTGGGATTCATCACTGGGTTGCAAGGATGGCTCTATATTTGCAAAGCAATCGATGTGATAGAACAAATCAATAAGAGAAGAGAGAACCACGTGGTCCTCTCAAATGATGCAGAAAAAGCATTTGACAAAATACAGCATCTATTCCTGATTAAAACGCTTCAATGTATAGGGATAGAGGGAACATTCCTCAACTTCATCAATCTATCAATGAAAAGCCCACAATGAATATCATTCTCAATGGGGGAAGTTGACAGCCTTCCCTTTGAAATCAGGAACACGAGAAGGATGCCCAGTCATGGCACTGTTATTCAACATTGTACTAGATGTCCTAGAAACAGCAATCAGACAACAAAAAGAAATAAAGTGTACTCAAATTGGGAAAGGAGAGGTCAAACTCTTTTATCAGAAGACATGATAGTTGAACACTTTGGTATTTACGCTTTTGAAAGGCTTCTACACAGGGAGGGAGGAGTCAAGATGGCGGAGAAGTAGCAGCTGAGACTACTTTGGGTAGCGGGAGATCAGCTAAATAGCTTATCTAAAGATTGCAAACACCTACAAATCCAACGGGAGATTGAAGAGAAGAAGAACAGCAATTCTAGAAACAGAAAATCAACCACTATCTGAGAGGTAGGACTGGCGGAGAAGTGAATCCAAAGCGACGGGAAGATAGACCGCGGGGGGAGGGGCCGGCTCCCGGCGAGCGGCAGAGCAACGGAGCAAAATCAGGACTTTTAAAAGTCTGTTCCGCTGAGGGACATCGCTCCAGAGGCTTAACTGGGGTGAAGCCCAGGCGGGGTCAGCGCGGCCTCAGGTCCCGCAGGGTCGCAGAAGGATTGGGGTTGTCGGAGTGTCGCAGAGCTTACCGGTATTAGAACAGGGAAGCCGGCTGCAGATACAGAGCCGAGGAGTGACTCTCAGCTCGGGGTTACCTTGGACTGGTCGCAGGCTTGGTCAGCTCGGAGCGCGGCTGGAGGCCAGGGTGACGTGAGACATTGGGCGCTGTTCTCTGAGGGCGCACTGAGAAGTGGGGCCCCGGGCTCTCAGCTCCTCCGGGCTGGAGACCGGGAGGCCGCCATCTTCATTCCCGTCCTCCGGAACTCTACAGAAAGCGCTCAGGGAACAAAAGCTCCGGAAAGAGAACCTGAGCGGATTACTCAGCCCGGCCCCGGGTAAGGGCGGTGCAACTCCGCCTGGGGCAAAGACGCTTGAGAATCACTACAAAAGGCCCCTCCCCCAAAAGATCAACGGGAAACCCAGCCAGGACCAAGTTCACCTACCAAGGAGTGTAGTTTCAATACCAAGGAGAGCGGCGGAATTCCAGAGGAGAAGAAAGCAAAGCACGGAACTCATGGCTTTCTCCCCATGATTTTTTAGCCTTGCAGTTAATTTAATTTTTTTTCTTTTTCAATTTTTTTTTCTTTTTCTCTTCTTCTGCTAAATTTTTTAACTTTTACCATTTTCATTTTTAACGTTTTTTAAATAGTTTATCTAATATATATATATATATATATATATATATATATATTACTCTTTTTATATTTTTTCTTTATTGGCTTTCTTTTTTTAAATAGTTTCTTTTTTTTTTTCTTTTTGAACCCAATTTTATCCCCTTTCTCCCCCCTCACAATTTGGGATCTCTTCTGATTTGTCTAAAGCATATTTTCCTGGGGTTGTTGCCACCCTTTTAGTATTTTACTTGCTCCTTCATAAACTCTTATCTGGACAAAATGACAAGGCGGAAAAATTCACAACAAAAAAAAGAACAAGAGGCAGTACCAAAGGCTAGGGACCTAATCAATACAGACATTGGTAATATGTCAGATATAGAGTTCAGATTGACAATTCTCAAGGTTCTAGCCAGGCTTGAAAAAGGCATGGAAGATATTAAAGCAACCCTCTTGTGAGATATAAAAGCCCTCTCTGGAGAAATAAAAGAACTAAAATGTAACCAAGTTGAAATCAAAAAAGCTATTAATGAGGTGCAATCAAAAATGGAGGCTCTCACTGCTAGGATAAATGAGGCAGAAGAAAGAATTAGCGATATAGAAGACCAAATGACAGAGAATAAAGAAGCTGAGCAAAAGAGGGACAAACAGCTACTGGACCACGAGGGGAGAATTCGAGAGATAAGTGACACCATAAGACGAAACAACATTAGAATAATTGGGATTCCAGAAGAAGAGGAAACAGAGAGGGGAGCAGAAGGTATGTTGGGGAGAATTATTGAAGAGAATTTCCCCAATATGGCAAAGGGAACAACCATCAAAATCCAGGAGGTTCAGAGAACCCCCCTCAAAATCAATAAGAATAGGTCCACACCCCGTCACCTAATAGTAAAATTGACAAGTCTTAGTGACAAAGAAAAAATCCTGAAAGCAACCCGGGAAAAGAATTCTGTAACGTACAATGGTAAAAATATTAGATTGGCAGCAGACTTATCCACAGAGACCTGGCAGGCCAGAAAGAGCTGGCATGTTATATTCAGAGTACTAAATAAGAAAAACATGCAGCCAAGAATACTATATCCAGCTAGGCTATCATTGAAAATAGAAGGAGAGATTAAAAGCTTCCAGGACAAACAAAAGCTGAAAGAATTTGCAAATACTAAACCAGCTCTACAGGAAATATTGAAAGGGGTCCTCTAAGCAAAGAGAGACCCTCAAAGTAGTAGATCACAAAGAAACAGAGACAATAAACAATAACAGTCACCTTACAGGCAATACAATGGCACTAAATTCATACCTCTCAATACTTACCCTGAATGTTAATGGGCTAAATGCCCCAATCAAAAGACACAGGGTATCAGAATGGATAAAAAAAACAAAAACCATCTATATGTTGCCTACAAGAAACTCATCTTACACCCGAAGACACCTCCAGGTTTAAAGTGAGGGGGTGGAAAAGAATTTACCATGCTAATGGACATCAGAAGAAAGCAGGAGTGGCAATCCTTATATCAGATCAATTAGATTTTAAGCCAAAGATTATAATAAGAGATGAGGAAGAACACTATATCATACTCAAAGGAACTGTCCAACAAGAAGATCTAACAATTTTAAATATCTATGCCCCTAACGTGGGAGCAGCCAACTATATAAACCAATTAATAACAAAATCAAAGAAACACATCGACAAGAATACCATAATAGTAGGGGATTTTAACACTCCCCTCACTGAAATGGACAGATCATCCAAGCAAAAGATCAACAAGGAAATCAAGGCCTTAAGTGACACACTGGACCAGATGGACATCACAGATATATTCAGAACATTTCATCCCAAAGCAACAGAATACACATTCTTCTCTAGTGCACATGGAACATTCTCCAGAATAGATCACATTCTTGGTCCTAAATCAAGTCTCAACCGGTATCAAAAGATTGGGATCATTCCCTGCATATTTTCTGACCACAATGCTCTAAAGCTAGAACTCAATAACAAGAGGAAATTTGGAAAGAACCCAAATACATGGAGACTAAATAGCATCCTTCTAAAGAATGAATGGGTCAACCAGGAAATCAAAGAAGAATTGAAAAAATTTATGGAAACAAATGATAATGAAAACACAACAGTTCAGAATCTGTGGGACACAACAAAGGCAGTCCTGAGAGGAAAATATATAGCAGTACAAGCCTTTCTCAAGAAACAAGAAAGGTCTCAGGTACACAACCTAACCCTACACCTAAAGGAGCTGGAGAAAGAACAAGAAAGAAACCCTAAACCCAGCAGGAGAAGAGAAATCATAAAGATCAGAGCAGAAATCAATGAAATAGAAACCAAAAAAACAATAGAACAAATCAACGAAACTGGGAGCTGGTTCTTTGAAAGAATTAATAAGATTGATAAACCCCTGGCCAGACTTATCAGAAAGAAAAGAGAGAGGACCCAAATAAAGAAAATCATGAATGAAAGAGGAGAGATCACAACGAACACCAAAGAAATACAGACAATTATAAGAACATACTATGAGCAACTCTACGCCAACAAATTCGACAATCTGGAAGAAATGGATGCATTCCTAGAGACATATAAACTACCACAACTGAACCAGGAAGAAATAGAAAGCCTGAACAGACCCATAACCAGTAAGGAGATTGAAACAGTCATCAAAAATCTCCAAACAAACAAAAGCCCAGGGCCAGACGGCTTCCCGGGTGAATTCTACCAAACATTTAAAGAAGAACTAATTCCTATTCTCCTGAAACTGTTCCAAAAAATAGCAATAGAAGGAAAACTTCCAAACTCATTTTATGAGGCCAGCATCACCTTGATCCCAAAACCAGACAAGGATCCCAACAAAAAAGAGAACTACAGACCAATATCCTTGATGAACACAGATGCAAAAATTCTCGCCAAAATACTAGCCAATAGGATTCAACAGTACGTTAAAAGGATTATTCACCATGACCAAGTGGGATTTATTCCAGGGCTGCAAGGCTGGTTCAACATCCGCAAATCAATCAATGTGATACAACACATTAATAAAAGAAAGAACAAGAACCATATGATACTCTCCATAGATGCTGAAAAAGCATTTGACAAAGTACAGCATCCCTTCCTGATCAAAACTCTTCAAAGTGTAGGGATAGACGGCACATACCTCAATATTATCAAAGCCATCTATGAAAAACCCACCGCAAATATCATTCTCAATGGAGAAAAACTGAAAGCTTTTCCGCTAAGGTCAGGAACACGGCAGGGATGTCCGTTATCACCACTGCTATTCAACATAGTACTAGAAGTCCTAGCCTCAGCAATCAGACAACAAAAGGAAATTAAATGCATCCAAATCGGCAAAGAAGAAGTCAAACTATCACTCTTCGCAGATGATATGATACTCTATGTGGAAAACCCAAAAGACTCCACCCCAAAACTGCTAGAACTTGTACAGGAATTCAGTAAAGTGTCAGGATATAAAATCAATGCACAGAAATCAGTTGCATTTCTCTACACCAACAACAAGACAGAAGAAAGAGAAATTAAGGAGTCCATCCCATTTACAATTGCACCCAAAACTATAAGATACCTAGGAATAAACCTAACCAAAGAGACTAAGAATCTATACTCAGAAAACTATAAAGTACTCATGAAAGACATTGAGGAAGACACAAAGAAATGGAAAAATGTTCCATGCTCCTGGATTGGAAGAATAAATATTGTGAAAATGTCTATGCTACCTAAAGCAATCTACACATTTAATGCAATTCCTATCAAAGTACCCTCCATTTTTTTCAAAGAAATGGAACAAATAATCCTAAAATTTATATGGAACCAGAAAAGACCTCGAATAGCCAAAGGAATATTGAAAAAGAAAGCCAAAGTTGGTGGCATAACAATTCCGGACTTCAAGCTCTATTACAAAGCTATCATCATCAAGACAGCATGGTACTGGCACAAAAACAGACACATAGATCAATGGAACAGAATAGAGAGCCCAGAAATAGACCCTCAACTCTATGGTCAACTCATCTTCGACAAAGTAGGAAAGAATGTCCAATGGAACAAAGACAGCCTCTTCAATAAATGGTGTTGGGAAAATTGGACAGCCACATGCAGAAAAATGAAATTGGATCATTTCCTTACACCACACACGAAAATAGACTCAAAATGGATGAAGGATCTCAATGTGAGAAAGGAATCCATCAAAATCCTCGAGGAGAACACAGGCAGCAACCTCTTCGACATCAGCCGCAGCAACATCTTCCTAGGAACATCACCAAAGGCAAGGGAAGCAAGGGCAAAAATGAACTTTTGGGATTTTTTCAAGATCAAAAGCTTTTGCACAGCAAAGGAAACAGTGAACAAAACCAAAAGACAACTGACAGAATGGGAGAAGATATTTGCAAATGACATATCAGATAAAGGGCTAGTGTCCAAAATCTATAAAGAACTTAGCAAACTCAACACCCAAAGAACAAATAATCCAATCAAGAAAAGGGCAGAGGACATGAACAGACATTTCTGCAAAGAAGACATCCAGATGGCCAACAGACACATGAAAAAGTGCTCCATATCACTCGGCATCAGGGAAATACAAATCAAAACCACCATGAGATATCACCTCACACCAGTCAGAATGGCTAAAATTAACAAGTCAGGAAATGACAGATGCTGGTGAGGATGCGGAGAAAGGGTAACCCTCCTAAACTGTTGGTGGGAATGCAAGCTGGTGCAACCACTCTGGAAAACAGCATGGAGGTTCCTCAAAATGTTGAAAATAGAACTACCCTATGACCCTGCAATTGCAACTCTGGGTATTTACCCTAAAGATACAAACATAGTGATCCGAAGGGGCACGTGCACCCGAATGTTTATAGCAGCAATGTCTACAATAGCCAAACTATGGAAAGAACCTAGATGTCCATCTACAGACGAATGGATAAAGAAGATGTGGTATATATACACAATGGAATACTATGCAGCCATCAAAAGAAATGAAATCTTGCCATTTGCGACGACGTGGATGGAACTAGAGGGTATCATGCTTAGCGAAATAAGTCAATCGGAGAAAGACAACTATCATATGATCTCCCTGATATGAGGGAGAGGAGATGCAACATGGGGGGTTGAGGGGGTAGGAGAAGAGTAAATGAAACAAGATGGGATTGGGATGGAGACAAACCATAAGTGACTCTTAATCTCACAAAACAAACTGAGGGTTGATGGGGGGAGGGGGTTGGGAGAGGGGGTGGGGTTGTGGATATCAGGGAGGGTATGTGCTATGGTGAGTGTTGTGAAGTGTGTAAACCTGGCGATTCGCAGACCTGTACCCCTGGGGATAAAAATATATGTTTATAAAGCTGTAAAAAAAAAAAAAAAAAGAAAGAAAAAAAAAAAAAAGATTGGGATCATTCCCTGGATATTTTCAGACCACAATGCTCTGAAGCTAGAACTCAATAACAAGAGGAAATTGGGAAAGAACCCAAATACATGGAGACTAAACAGCATCCTTCTAAAGAATGAATGGGTCAACCAGGAAATTAAAGAGGAATTGAAAAAATTTATGGAAACAAATGAGAATGAAAACACAACTGTTCAGAATATGTGGGTCACAACAAAGGCAGTCCTGAGAGGAAAATACATAGAGGTACAAGCCTTTCTCAAGAAACAAGAAAGGTCTCAGGTACACAACCTAACCCTACACCTAAAGGAGCTGGAGAAAGAACAAGAAAGAAACCCTAAACCCAGCAGGAGAAGAGAAATCATAAAGATTAGAGCAGAAATCAATGAAATAGAAACCAAAAAAAACAATAGAACAAATCAAAGAAACCAGGAGCTGGTTCTTTTAAAGAATTAATAAGATTGATAAAACCCTGGCCAGACTTATCAAAAAGAAAAGAGAGAGGACCCAAATAAATAAAATCATGAATGAAAGAGGAGTGATCACAACGAACACCAAAGAAATACAGACAATTATAAGAACATACTATGAGCAACTCTGCTACAACAAATTTGACAATCTGGAAGAAATGGATGCATTCCTAGAGACATATAAACTACCACAACTGAACCAGGAAGAAATAGAAAGCCTCAGCAGACCCATAACCAGTAAGGTGAATGAAACAGTCATCAAAAATCTCCAAACAAAAAAAAAAGCCCAGGGCCAGATGGCTTCCCGGAGGAATTCTACCAAACATTTAAAGAAGAACTAATTCCTATTCTCCTGAAACTATTCCAAAAAATAGAAATAGAAGGAAAACTTCCAAACTCATTTTATGAGGCCAGCATCACCTTGATCCCAAAGCCAGAAAAGGATCCCAACAAAAAAGAGAACTACAGACCAATATACTTGATGAACACAGATGGAAAAATCCTCGCCAAAATACTAGCCAATAGGATCAACAGTACATTAAAAGGATTATTCACCACGACCAAGTGGGATTTATTCTAGGGCTGCAAGTTTGGTTCAACATCCGCAAATCAATCAATGTGATACAACACATTAATAAAAGAAAGAACAAGAACCATATGATACTCTCCATAGATGCTGAAAAAGCATTTGACAAAGTACAGCATCCCTTCCTGATCAAAACTCTTCAAAGTGTAGGGATAGACAGCACATACCTCAATATTATCAAAGCCATCTATGAAAAACCCACCGCAAATATCATTCTCAATGGAGAAAAACTGAAAGCTTTTCCGCTAAGGTCAGGAACACGGCAGGGATGTCCGTTATCACCACTGCTATTCAACATAGTACTAGAAGTCCTAGCCTCAGCAATCAGACAACTAAAGGAAATTAAAGGCATCCAAATCGGCAAAGAAGAAGTCAAACTATCACTCTTTGCAGATGATATGATACTATATGTGGAAAACCCAAAAGACTCCACTCCAATACTGCTAGAACTTGTACAGGAATTCAGTAAAGTGTCAGGATATAAAATCAATGCACAGAAATCAGCTGCATTTCTCTACACCAACAACAAGACAGAAGAAAGAGAAATTAAGGAGTCCATCCCATTTACAATTGCACCCAAAACTATAAGATACCTAGGAATAAACCTAACCAAAGAGACTAAGAATCTATACTCAGAAAACTATAAAGTACTCATGAAAGAAATTGAGGAAGTCACAAAGAAATGGAAAAATGTTCCATGCTCCTGGATTAGAAGAATAAATATGGTCAAAATGTCTATGCTACCTAAAGCAATCTACACATTTAATGCAATTCCTATCAAAGTACCATCCATTTTTTTTAAAGAAATGGAACAAATAATCCTAAAATTTATATGGAACCAGAAAAGACCTCGAATAGCCAAAGGAATATTGAAAAAGAAAGCCAAAGTTGGTGGCATCACAATTCCGGACTTCAAGCTCTATTACAAAGCTGTCAACATCAAAACAGCATGGTACTGGCACAAAAACAGACACATAGATCAATGGAACAGAATAGAGAGCCCAGAAATAGACCCTCAACTCTATGGTCAACTCATCTTCGACAAAGCAGGAAAGACTGTCCAATGGAAAAAAGCCTCCTCAATAAATGGTGTTGGGAAAATTGGACAGCCACATGCAGAAAAATGAAATTGGATCATTTCCTTACACCACACACGAAAATAGACTCAAAATGGATGAAGTATCTCAATGTGAGAAAGGAATCCATCAAAATCCTTGAGGACAACACAGGCAGCAACCTCTTCGACGTCAGCCGCAGCAACATCTTCCTAGGAACATCACCAAAGGCAAGGTAAGCAAGGGCAAAAATGAACTATTGGGATTTTATCATGATCAAAAGCTTTTGCACAGCAAAGGAAACAGTGAACAAAACCAAAAGACAACTGACAGAATGGGAGAAGATATTTGCAAATGACATATCAGATAAAGGGCTAGTGTCCAAAATCTATAAAGAACTTAGCAAACTCAACACCCAAAGAACAAATAATCCAATCAAGAAATGGGCAGAGGACATGAACAGACATTTCTGCAAAGAAGACATCCAGATGGCCAACAGACACATGAAAATGTGCTCCATATCACTCGGCATCAGGGAAATACAAATCAAAACCACCATGAGATATCACCTCACACCAGTCAGAATGGCTAAAATGAACAAGTCAGGAAATGACAGATGCTGGCGAGGATGCGGAGAAAGGGGAACCCTCCTACACTGTTGGTGGGAATGCAAGCTGGTGCAACCACTCTGGAAAACAGCATGGAGGTTCCTCAAATTGTTGAAAATAGAACTACCCTATGACCCTGCAATTGCACTGCTGGGTACTTACCCTAAAGATACAAACGTAGTGATCCAAAGGGGCACGTGCACCCGAATGGTTATAGCAGCAATGTCTACAATAGCCAAACTATGGAAAGAACCTAGATGTCCATCTACAGATGAATGGATAAATAAGATGTGGTATATATACACAATGGAGTACTATGCAGCCATCAAAAGAAATCAAATCTTGCCATTTGCGACGACGTGGATGGAACTAGCGGGTATCATGCTTAGCAAAATATGTCAATCGGAGAAAGACAACTATCATATGATCTCCCTGATATGAGGGAGTGGAGATGCGGCATGGGGGGTTTAGGGGGTAGGAGAAGAGTAAATGAAACAAGATGGGATTGGGAGGGAGACAAACCATAATTGACTCTTAATCTTCAAAACAAACTGAGAGTTGTTGGGGGGAGGCGGTTGGGAGAGGGGGGTGGGGTTATGGATATTGGGGAGGGTATGTGCTATGGTGAGTGCTGTGAAGTGTGTAAACCTGTCGATTCACGGACCTGTACCCCTGGGGATAAAAATATATGTTTATAAAGCTGTAAAAAAAAAAAAAAAAGAAAAAAGAAAAAGAAAGGATGAATACCCAAGTTTTGTAGCAACATGGATGGGACTGGAAGAGAAAATGCTGAGTGAAATAAGTCAAGCAGAGAGAGTCATATATCATATGATTTCACTTATTTGTGGAGCATAACAAATAGCATGGAGGACAAGGGGAGATGGAGAGGAGAAGGGAGTTGAGGGAAATTGGAAGGGGAGGTGAACCATGAGAGACTATGGACTCTGAAAAACGATCTGAGAATTTTGAAGGGGTGGGGGGTGGGAGGTTGGGGGCACCAGGTGGTGGGTATTGTAGAGGGCACGGATTGCATGGAGCACTGGGTGTGGTGCAAAAATAATGAATACTGTTATGCTGAAAGAAAAAAAAAAGACATGATACTTTAGATGGAAAGCGCAAAAGAATCTACCCCCTAACTACTAGAACTCATACAGCAATTTAGTAATCTGGCAGGGTACAAAATCCATGCACAGAAATCAGTTGCTTTCTTATACCCTATCCATGAAAATATAGAAAGGGAAATTAGAGAATTAATTTCATTTACTATAGCAGCAAGAAACCCAAAATACTTTGGAATAAACGTAACCAAAGAGGTAAACAATCTGTACTTGAGGAACTAAAGAACACTCATGAAAGAAATTGGAAAAGACACAAAAAGTTGGAAAAACATCCCATGCTCATGGATCGGAAGAATAAACATTGTTAAAATGTCTGTACTGCACAAAGCAGTATATACATTACATACAGTATATATGTATATACATATATACAAAGCAATTTATACATTTAATTCTATCCCAGTCAAAATTCCACCAGCATTTTCAAAGTTCTAGAACAAACAATCCTAAAATTTGTATGGAACCGGAAAAGACCCAAATTGCTAAGTTAATGTTGAATAACAAAACTGGGGTCATCACATTGCCTGATTTCAAGCTTTATTATAAATCTGTGATCACCAAGACAGCATGGTACTGGCGCAAAAATAGACACATTGACGAGTGGAACAGAGGAGAGAGTCCAGATATGGACCCAGAATCTATGGTCAAATAATCTTTGACAAACCAGGAAAAAATATCCAGTGGAAAAAAGACAGTCTCTTCAATAAATAGTGCTGGGAAAATTGGACAGCTCTATATAGAAGAATGAAGCTTGACCATCCTTACTCCATACAAAAAGCTAAACTCGAAATGGATAAAAGACCTCAACGTGAGGCAGGAATCTATCAAAATCCTAGAGGAAAACATAGGCAGTGACCTCTTTGACAGCATCCAGAGCAACTTTTTTCAAGTCTTTTCTCCAAGGGCAAAGGAAACAAAAGCGAAAATGAACTTTTGGGACTTAATCAAGACCAAAAGCTTCTGCACAGCAAAGGAAAGAATAAAAAAAACAAAAACAAAAACAAAGAGACAACATACGGAATGGTAGAAGACACTCACACATGATGCTACAGACAAAGGGCTGTTATCCAAGGTCTATAAATAAATCCTCTAAGTGAACACTGAAAAAACAGATAATCTTATCAAAAATTGGCAGAAGGCATTAGGAGACACTTCTCCAAAGAAGACATAGAAATAGCTAACAGACACATGAAAGAATGTTCATCATCATTACCATCAGAAATTAAAATCAAAACCACATTTAGATGCCACCTCACACCAGTTAGAATGGCCCAAATTAACAGGACAGTAAATAACATGTGTTGGAGAGGATATGGAGAAAGGGGAACCCTCTTACACTGTTGGTGGGAATGCAAGTCCTTGCAGCTGCTTTCAAAAACAGTGTGGAGAATCCTTAAAAAATTACAAATAGGCCTAGCCTATGACCTTGCAATTGCACAACTGTGTGTTTATCACAAAGATACAGATGTAGTGAACAAAAGGGCTATATGTACCCAATTGGTCATAGCAGCAATGGTCACAATCGCCAAACTGTGGAAGGAGCCAAGAAGCCCTTCAACAGATGTTGGATAAATAAGATATGATCCATATATACAATGGAATATTATGCAGCCATCAAAAGGGATGAATACTTAACTTTTGTATCAACATGGAGTACTGGAGGAGATTATGCTGAGCGAAATAAGTCAAGCAGAGAAAGTCAATTATCATAAGGTTTCACTTACTTGTGGTGCATAAGAAATTACATTTAGGACATTAGTAGAAGGAAAGAAAAAGTGACTTGGAGGAAATTGTAAGAGGAGATGAAGCAGAGAGACTGTGGCTCTGACAAACAAACTGAGGGTTTTGGAGGGATGGGATTGGGGGATAGGTGAGCCTGGTGGTGGGTATTAAAGAGGGCATGTATTGCATAGAGCACTGTGTATGGTGTATAAATAGTTGATCTTGGAACTCAGAAAAATTAAATTAAATTTCAAAAATAATCATTTATTTACTTATAGTAAACAATAAAATAGGAAGAGTGAAAAAATACATTTTATTTAAAATGTAATAATGGGGCGCCTGGGTGGCTCAGTGGGTTAAAGCCTCTGCCTTCAGCTCTGGTCATGATCCCAGGGTCCTGGGATCGAACCCCGCATTGGACTCTCTGCTCAGCAGACAGCCTGCTTCCCTTCCCCTCTCTCTGCCTGCCTCTCTGCTTACTTGTGATCTCTGTCTACCAAATAAATAAATAAAATCTTTAAAAAAATAAAAATAAATAAAATGTAATAATGATGCTATTTTATATCTTTATGAGATTTTTAAAGCAAAATATCTATGACCTCTCTCTCTCTCTCTCTCTCTCTCTCTATATATATATATATATATATATATATATATATATATATATATATGCAAGTTGACACTGTTCCAAAAGTTTTCAGGAATGAGTCAAATTTAAAACAATGTCTGGATAAATATGTAAAGTCCAAGGCATTGAGGCTAAATCATAGATGTTTCAATCCTTGGGTTTTTGTTGCACTTCTATTTTCTTCTTTCTTAAAAAAAATATTAACCATTACTGTGTAACTTTAGTGGGATGACACACTAATACAGATAATAGATTTTATGCATTGAATATAGTCCTTTTCTTAAGCATATTAAAAAAATAAAGATTTTATTTATTTATTTGACAGAGAGGGAATACAAGCAAGGCGAGTGGGAGAGGGAGACCACGCTTCCTGGGGAGCAGGGTGCGGGATGTGGTGCTTGATCCCAGGACTCTTGGATCATGACCTGACCTGAAGGCAGAAGCTTATTGTTGGAGCCACCCAGGCACCCGTTAAGCATAAAAATTATAAAGAAATTATTGTACCATAAGTGACATAAGAGGTCATTCATTCCCTATAAAATTATGATTTATAATTACAGAATTCTGTTCTTTTTTAAATTATTTGACAGACAGAGATCTCAAGTAGACAGAGAGGCAGGTGGAGGGGGGGCAGGGAGCAGGCTCCCTGCTGAGCAGAGAACCTGATGCAGAACTCAATCCCAGGACCCTGAGATCGTGACCTGAGCCAAAGACAGAGGCTTTAACCCAGTGAACCACCCAGGCGCCCCCAGAATTCTGTTCTTAAGAATATTTATCTATTTTTAAAATTGACAATAATTTCTAGAGGAAATTTTGTGCCATTGTGTCTAGGGAGTAGTAAGTTTTGATGTAGTTGCAATAAAAAATAATTTGCTAAGATTGGAGTGTTACCAAGAGAAGCCCGATGCCTGTGGTAAGAAAACTAGAAAGGGGCCTTGACTCAAAGGACTAGGGAAAATGTTCTTTCTCACATGCATGAGAATATACACACAGATGCCCAAAATTCACACACGAAGATTCATTCACCAGACCTAAAAGCAGCACCTTTTTCCAGATGATTCTTTTGTAGATTGTCCTTTGACCAGACTTTGATAAACACTGCTTTAGGATTTGACTCTCATACTATCAAACACAGGAAGCTGGACAATATTTCAGCCCATCAAATATGGATGTATCTGTCTGGAGCAGACTCGTGCACAGAAAGCAATATATCATAGACCCTGGAACAATGCAGTTTGAATGGTGCAGGTCCACTCATATGCAGATTTTTTTCAATACAATCCAGTATTTTAAATGTATATTTTCTTATGAATTTCTTAACAGCATACCACTTTGTCTCTCATACTTTATTGAAAGAATGTAGTATAATATACATATATAAAATATGTACTTCTTGACTATGTTATTTGTAAGGTTTCTGGTCTACAGTAGGCCATCTGCAGTTAAGTTTCTGGGGAGTTAAAAGTTATATGCAGACTTCGACTGCATGGGGAGTCAGCACCTTTACTCACCACGTTGTTCAATTATGTAACAATGTATTAAAGTATTAATTAAAATGAAAACTATAAGTCCTGCAAAACAGTACACTTAGGTCACTAAGGGAGGCAATTGCACTCAGAAAGCTTCCTACAAACTACAGACCAGATAAAAGAATAATTTACTGGATTCAAATAAAGTGTAATCAAGGTATAAATTGACCTCACAAAAAAAAACCTTGTTAATTATGCAGAATGGTGTTCTATCTTCATTTTTAGAAGAAATATGTACATATGGAGAGTTACAAATAACACAATACTCTTTTATATACCCATCAGTCCAAATTAATAAAGGCTAAAAATTTAATATATCGCTCGTTAAATGCATGAATCCCTTGATATTTAAATTTATATAATTTGTCTTACACATAGGATATAGGTATACATTGTCACTTAGTTTATAAAACGTTATAGATGAAGTCCCTGTTAAAAACCGCTTAGTTCCTTCTTATTTTCTAGGTATTGTGAGATTTTTTCTTGCATCATGTATAAGCTGTCAAGAATGATGTTCACTTCTATGAAAGCACTCAATGTCTGTTGACATCCTGTTACGGTTAACTGCTCACCATGCTGCTACCTTCCATCTAAATAGTGTGCAGGGATGTTCATAGGGGCTTCTTCAGTTTAGCAGCCAGGAGGTTATTTTATATTAGTAGATAAAAGCAACTAATATACAAGGAAAATATCACATAAAAATTTACAATTCACAAATCATTTTAGAGGCATAAACAGAAAGGATTAAGTGCAAAAAAAAAAGTCCCCACTTCATTAGAAGCTTGCTCTGCAATCACAAAGGCAAGATTAATATCTAAGAGGATATAATTCTTAGATGGATGCATGAACATCTGCATATGTACAATGACTCTAAAATAAAGCATAATAGCCTGAAATGGACATCATTAAGAAAGGCTTTTGGGACAGGGGGATTTTGACCTAAATCTTAGCAGTCTGGCAATACCTAGTAGAGAGGAAAAGGAAGATGATCTTTGCTGGGAATCATTCCACAGAAGTGGAAATGAGCAAGCCTTGTGCAGACCATGTCACAAGAGCACCTAGATTATGGCTCTTGACAATTACTGGGATTTTAAAAAGGGGTGAGTTGATGGTCATATTTTAACAACAGAATTTTTCTTTTTTCTTTTTTTTAAGTCTAGTAATCTTTTTTTTTAAGATTTTATTTATTTATTTGACAGACAGAGATCACAAGTAGGCAGAGAGGCAGGCAGAGAGAGAGGAAGGGAAGCAGGCTCCCTGATGAGCAGAGAGCCCCATGCGGGACTCGATCCCAGACCCTGAGATCATGACCTGAGCCGAAGGCAGTGGCTTAACCCACTGAGCCACCCAGGCGCCCCAACAACAGAATTTTTCAAAATATTTTTCACAGATCAGCTTTCCTTTAATGGTGTTTTGAAAAAATTGACATTCTGTTGGATAGTAATGCTGTTGAATATTAATGTTGGATATTAATTATCTCCATTGCTCTCCAAAATAATCACATATTCTATCTGGGAATTGCTCTATACCCTTGATACCATAGACCATATACCCAGACCCTAGACCCTCCTGGCCATTTACAGTAAGTATTAGCATACTGTGGTTTCTATGGGGTTGGATAGGAAAAAATCATCTGTATATTTTTTCACATTAATTCCTGAACTACTGCAAAATAGTAACAATATTGGGCTGTGTTAACATTTGCAAGAGAGGTGGGAGACAGTATATGTGGTGAATATCCTTCAGGGACATGGACCCGGTCAAAAAATATCGTGCTATGCTGAATAGTTGGGGCCCTGGTTTCAGTTTCAGAGAACCATTTCAGAGAATCCACTGAAGCTAGTTTAAGAAAAAAGGACAATGTAGTACAGGGAATTATTAAATCATTTGCAGAATCACTGGGAGGTCAAAAGAAATCTGTTTCAGCAAGAAAGATTCCCCAAGATGCTACAGAAATAGAAGCCAAAGGAGCTGCTGCTGTTACACCATCCCCGTGCTACCTGTGGAGTGGGTACCACAACTAGGGCTCCGAAACCACCGACCCTCAGCTACAATACACACCAGCACTATGTAATTCATCTTTGTGTATCCATTAGACATGGGGCTTATATTCAATGTATATTTACTGAAAAGAAGAACAAATACTCTTTCTTCTTTGTTATACAGTCAAAGTACATTTGTACAAATGCCTACAGGAATTAAAAGACTTACTTATGACCATGAAGGAAAGCTGGAGAGCAATATTGTTAGACATACTGTTATAGATTTCTGTATTATTTACTGCAATTAGTCACTAAGATAAAACTGAAACCTTAAAGTTTTAGTGAGGGAGGAGAAGTTCGTTAATTACAGTCAGGTGAACTGTCTAGGCAGTGGGAGTGATGGGGGCCAGCTTGCTTCACTTCTCACTCACAGACTGGATAGTTTGGGATCAAGGCAGTAAAGATGGCGAAGGTGTCTGCAACCTCGGTTAACATTCAGATGGCATCGGGAGGGGTGAAGGTGTTTATGGTCCAGGCCTAGAAGTGCTGCATGTTATTTTTATTTGCTTCACAGGACAGCATAGACACATGGCTTCAGTGGACTACAGTGGAATCAGCAAATACAGTAGAGTTGTCTATTTTATACACAGGAAGAATAGGAAACAGCTTTTAGCAGACATAGCTGAGATTGTGACAGTATCAGAAGAGAAATTGGAACATCTGATTTATAAAAATCACTATAGAAAACTGTATTGTGAATGCTGTTCTTGAGATACACTCCCAGAAAGAATAGACATAAACATTTTATCTGTCAAAGTAATAATGATATGAATTTAAATATCCTTTTGGGACCACCAAGTTGGATTTTAGCATTTCTTTGGGTGACAAATAACAACTTGTGAGATTTTTCTTTTCCACATAACAGACCGAGTTCGTTTGCATTACATTAAGGATCCAAATTTTTCCAACGAGAGTAGGTCACAGTTGTCATCTCTCCCAGAATGAGGATTTTTTTTTTTTTTTTTTTTTTTTGCTTCTGGACATGGAATGCTCCCCTCCTCCACCAACTGTAGTTCATGTTAGTGTCATTCAAATGATACTAATACTAAATTTTTATCCTTAAGTATGGACCCCTTGAAAAAGAAGATTGATATTGAATCTAAGTGGATATATGCAAAAAAATAGATGAGAATTATGAGTTGATTGAAATGTGAAGGCATGTGAGAGACAAAGACATTTAGAGAAAGGGCAAGATTCTGTAGCTGCCTTACATCTATGGAGTATACTTCCTTGTGCACATTTTTGTTTTTTGGAATGCTTAAGTCCAGTAAACTAATTTTTGACAATAGCTGAATTTATATATTTTGAATGATGTCATATGAATTCACAATATAGGCAAAAACTGTGGAATCAGAGACAACATTCCCAAAACTAGAACATAAAGAAAAGGATGAAGTCTTTGTCCGTAGGAATAATGGATTATAAGAAACCTTTTTGGTTAAGCCATGGACTCTTCTCTGTCCTCCTCTAACAGAAAAGAATGTGCAGAAATCCAAAAGGCAAAAGGTTACATTGCAAGAAATTTAGTTTCATTTTGACCTTCAAGAATATTTAACCTCTGGGAGACAATATGTTGGAGAAGTAGGAAGAGGCTCCATTTTATCCTGACCCCTAAAGTGAGCTGACTACCTACCAAAGAACACTTATCACCCATGAAATCAGCCTGAGATTGGAATTATACACTTCTGCATCATTATGGGGGCAGAAGACACCAGTGGGCAGGTAAAGTGGAGTAGGAACATCGGACTGATATTGGAAAATAATCAAAAGGGGGAGGAAGCCACAAGAAGCGACCCATTGGAAAGTAATACCCCAATACCAGAGTTCCCTGGGAGTCTGGTTGAAAACACTCAAAAAGAACAAAGGATATAGGGGGAAATTGCGGAATCATGTGGTTAGGGACAGGGGCTTAAGCCTGCCAACCCATGACAACCACCGCTGGCACTGAGCCAGAGAGAGTGCAACGAAGAAGACAGGTCTCGGTCCCTGAGCTGCTGGCATGCCTGAAAGCTTCTGGGTGGCAGCGCCCTTGAGTGTGAGGTAGCCTTGCGAGCTGGCAGAACCACAGCCTTTTGCACTCTCCAAGTGCCAGCTGCAGGACCAGTGTCTGTCCTATACTTTCTCCTGAGACAGCTGTGTGCAGGTGCCAGCCAGCCAGCACTCTCTAGGACCCAGAGATCTGAGCACTACCAGCCCAAGCCAGCATGAAAATCTCAGTGTGCTCTCTGCACCAGAATGCTCTAGAAGTCTGGAGTTGCCCAGACAGCCAGAGCTAGTATTTCTCATGGTTTTGAATACAAGCGGGAATTCCTGTGACCTCCGAGACCATGACTGGGAACTGCCTCTGCAGTTTTCTGGGCAGAGCACAGAATTTATGTGCTCTGGAGCTCCCAGAGGGGAAGACAATGAGGCTTATGTCTGATAAGGAGGTCTGGGTGCAGTTTGCTTTCCTTGAAACTTCCAAAAACCATCAAAAGCCTCCAAGGGGAGAGAAAACAAAGGAACAAACCAAAAAGAAAACCTCATCATCACTAGCCATCAGGGAGATTCAAATTAAAACCACATTGAGATACCACCTTACACCAGTTAGATTGGCCAAAATTAGCAAGACAGGAAACAACATGTGTTGGAGAGGATGTGGAGAAAGGGGAACCCTCCTACACTGTTGGTGGGAATGCAAGTTGGTGCAGCCACTTTGGAGAACAGTGTGGAGATTCCTCAAGAAATTAAAAATAGAGCTTCCCTATGACCCTGCAATCGCACTACTGGGTATTTACCCCAAAGATACAGATGTAGTGAAAAGAGGGGCCATCTGTACCCCAATGTTTATAGCAGCAATGGCCACAGTCTCCAAACTGTGGAAAGAACCAAGATGCCCTTCAACGGATGAATGGATAAGGAAGATATGCTCCCTATACACTATGGAGTATTATGCCTCCATCAGAAAGGATGAATACCCAACTTTTGTAGCAACATGGACGGGACTGGAAGAGATAATGCTGAGTGAAAAATGTCAAGCAGAGAGAGTCAATTATCATATGGTTTCACTTATTTGTGGAGCACAACAAATATCATGGAGGACATAGGGAGAAGGAGAGGAGAAAGGAGTTGAGGGAAATTGGAAGGGGAGGTGAACCATGAGAGACTATGGACTCTGAAAAACAACCTGAGGGCTTTGAAGGGGCAGGGGTTGGGAGGTTGGGGGCGCCAGGTGGTGGTTATTATGGAGGGCACGGATTGTATGGAGCACTGGGTGTGGTGCAAAAACAATGAATACTGATACGCTGAAAAGAAATAAAAATTTAAAAAAAGAAAGAATGCATTGATGCTTGTAGATATCACCCATTGATTAAAATATCACTTCCACCACATTTACTACAAGTTCATAAGAGACTAAAGGTACAACACCAATTCTTTCAAGAATTCTATCATGTTTTGTTTGAAGTTAAAAGAGAGGTTTATGTTTTTTTAACACACAAGTATGTAATTAATTTATTTACCTTTTAACATTTAATTATTTATCTATGTGAAACTATAAAATAGATAGCATATTTTTCCTTAAATTGACTTTGACAAATAAGATTTTCCTGTGGATTTCCGTTATTTAAATGCTTAAAGAAGTATATCAACAGTTAATTCTAATACTTTATTAAAGTTGTTTTTATTAATTCCAATTAAAATCATTTTAAGCATTTGGAGAAATATCTCAACATTAAATGATAAATAAAAATAAATATGCCATAAGACATATGCTGTTTATTATCTGCATATTATCTGCATATTATATGCATAGTAACAAACATACTGGTTTTGAGAGCTGACATCGATCCTTCCACCATCCTATGAATGAAGTCATTTTTCTGATTAGACTTTGAATATTTTTCAAATCAGTGTGTATACTTTTATTTCATCCCTGCACTTGACTTTTTAGATAACTCCATTAAAACGTAACAGCAATCAAGATTTCAGGACATCTTTGTAGATGAAGGAGAATACCTAGTGTTTTATGTGTGTATTCACTTGAGAAGGCCACCGACATGAATAAGGTGAAAATATCAATTACTCAGCGTGTTCCTAGGACAAAGTTTAGAAATGAGTTTTGATATTTTGTGTAGTTGTTTGAATAGTTGAGTTAAAGGTTAATTCGGAAGGTAAACAGATATATTTACTCAGGTATTTGAATATTATGTCTCTCATGTATAAATTCTTTCCATATTTTGGATTATAATCCCTTATTGGATATGTCATTTGCAAATATCTTCTCCCAATCAGATGTTCTGTTGATTGGTCCCTTTGCTGTGCAGAAGCTGTTTTTTCCAGCATAACAGCATTCCTTGTTTTTGCACTACACCCTGTGCTCCATGCAATCCGTGCCCTCTCTAATACCCACCACCTGGTTCCCGCAACCTCCCACCCCCCACCCCTTCAAAACCCTCAGATTGTTTTTCAGAGTCCATAGTCTCTCATGGTTCACCTACCCCTCCAATTTCCCTCATCTCCCTTCTCCTCTCCATCTCCCTTTGTCCTCCATGCTATTTGTTATACTCCACAAATAAGTGAAACCATATGATAATTGACTCTCTCTGCTGAAGCTTTTTTATCTTGAGAAACAGTAGTTCATTTTCGCTTTGTTTCCCTTGTCTTTATAGACGTGTGTAGCAAGAAGTTGCTGTGGCTGAAGTTGAAGAGGTTGCAACCTGGGTTCTCCTCTAGGATTTTGAAGGATTCCTGTCTCACATTGAGGTATTTCATCCATTTTGAATTTATGTTTGCATATAGTGTAAGAGAAGGTCCAGTGTCATCCTTCTGTGTGTGACTGTCCAATTTTCCCAGCACCACTTATTGAAGACACTGTCTTCTTTCCACTGAGTACTCTTTCCTGCTTTTTCAAAGATTCGTTGACCATAGACATGAGGGTCCCTTTCTGGGGTCTCTGTTCTGTTCCATTGAGCAATGGGTCTGCTTTTTTGTCATTACTATGCTGTCTTGATGATCACAGGTTTGTAAACTAGCTTGAAGTCGGGCATTGTAATGTGCCCAGCTTTGGTTTTCTTGTTCAACAGTCCCCTGGCTATTCAGGATCCTTTCTGGCTACATGGAAATTGTATGATTGTTTGTTATAAGGATGAAAATTTTTGATGGTATTTTGATAAGGATTGCGTTGAATGTGTAGAGTGCTCTGGACAGCATATGAATTTTTACAATGTTGATTCTTCCAATCCAGGAGCATGGAATGTTTTTCCATCTCTTTGAGTCTTCCTCAATGTCTTTCCTCAGTGTTCTGTAGTTTATACAGTAGAAATCATTTACCTCTTTGGTTGGGTTTATTCCTAGGCATCTAATGGATTTGAGTGCTATGGTTGGTGGGATTGACACCTTCATTTCTCTTTCTCAATTCACTTTGTTAGTGTATAGGAAAGCAAGAGATTTCTGTGTTTTCATTTTGGAATCCTACATGTTTCTGAATTGCTGTATGAATTCAAGTCATTTAGGAGTGAAGTCCTTTGGCTTTTCCACATAAAGTATATTGTCTTATGCAAAAAGAGACAATTTGACTTCTTCTATGACAACTTGAATTCCTTTTATTTGCTATTGTTGTCCAAATGCTGAGGCTCGGACTTCTAATGTGTTCAACAAAGGTGGTGAGAGTGGGCAAACCCTGTCATATTCCTGACCTTAAGGGAAGAGCTGTCAGTTTTTCCCCATTGAGAATGATATTTGCTGTGGGCTCTTCATTGGTGGCTTTTATAATATGAGATATGTTCCCTCTATCCCTGTATCTTGAGGAGTTTTAATCATGAGAGAGTGTTGTATTTTGCCAAATGCTTTGCTTTATCTGCATCAAATGAGAGGTTGATATGGTCCTTATCTTTCTTTCCTTTGTATGACCAATCACATCAATTGATTTGTGGGTATTGAACCTCCCTTGCATCTCAGGATTAAACCTTACCGGGTTGTGGTGAATAGCCCTTTTAATGTACCATGGAATCCTACTGGATTGTATCTTGTTGAGTAATTTGGTATTGGTTCTTACCAAGCTTATTCATTTGTAATTCTCCTTTTACATGGGGTCTTTGTCTGCTTGTGGGCTAAGGTAATGCTCAGCCTCAGAAAATGTTTTGGAAGCTTTCCTTCCACTTCTATTTTTTTGGAAACAGCTTCAGTAGAATAGGCTTGATTTATTCTTAAAATGCTTGGTAGAATTCCACTGAAAAGGTATCTGGCCCTGGACTCTTGTGTTTTGGGTGAGGTTTTTGATTCCTGATTCAATGTCCATGCTGGGTATTGGTCTGTTCAGATTGTTTATTTCTTCCTGTTTCAGAATTGGTAGATTACAAGTTTCCAGGAATGCATCTATTTCTTCCAGATGACCTAATTTGTTGGTATATAGTTGCTAATAATGTGTCCTAACAATTCCCTGTTTCTTTTGCATTGGTCATGATCTCTCCCCTTTCCTTCCTGATTTTATTAACTTAGGTCTTTATCTTTTCTTTCGGCTACCTCTGGCCAGAGGTTTATTGATCTGATTAATTCGTTCTGAGAACCAGCTTCTAGGTTTGTTGGTGGGATCTGCTGCTATACTACTTTCTATTTCATTGATTTCTGGTCTGATCTTTATTCTTTTTCTTTTGCTTTGTTTTAACTCGAATTGCTGTTCTTTTTCCAGGTGTAAGCTTAGATTTGCATTTGGGATTTTTCTAATTTTTTGGATGGCTATGCAATTCCCTCTAAGGACCAACTTTCCGGTGTCCCATAAGTTCTGAACCAATGTGTTTTCATTTTCATTAGTTTCAATGAAATCTTTAAGTTCTTTAATTTTCTGAATGATGCAATCATTCCCTGGCAGGATGCTCTTGATTTCCAAATGTGTGAATTCCTTCCAAAATTCCTCTTCTGATCGGGTTCCAGTTTCAAAGCACTATTGTCTGAAAAATGCAGGGGAAAATCTCAGAACTTTGGTATTGGTTGAGACCTGATTTGTGACTCAGTATGTGATCCTTAAAAAAAAATTTTTTTTATAATAAAATGTTAGTCACTATACAGTACATCATCAGTTTTTGATGCAGAGTTCTTAGACTCATGGTTTACATATAACAACGTTATATATGTTAAATATATATGTCCATTCAGTAAATGCCCTCCTTAATAACCACCACCAGCGTCATCAATCTCCCCAACCTCTTTTCCTCTAAAACCATCTATTTTTCAAGTTTACATTCTCTTGTGGTTCATCACTCCCTACAATTCCTCCACCTTCACTTTTCACTTTCTTCTCCTAATGTGCTCCATGTTATTCCTTATTTTCCCCAACTACATGAAAACATGTAATAATTGACTTTCTCTGCTTGACACCATATAATTAGCATAATTTCCTCCAGTCCCTTCCATGTTGATTCAAAAGTGGGGTATTGCTCCTTTCTAGTTGCTCAGTAATATTCCATTTTATATATGGACCACATCTTCTTTATCCATTCGTCTGTTGAAGGGCACCTTGATCCTTTCCACAGTTTGGCTATTGTGGCCATTGCTGCTGTGAACACTGGGGTACATATGACCCTTCTTTTCAATACATCTGTATCTTTAGGGTCAATACCCAGTAGTGCAATTGCTGTATCATAGGGTAGCTCTATGTTTAACTTTTTTAGAACTCTTCTGAAATACCTGTGGCTTCTGTGAATCTATAAATCGTTGTCTCTACCTCCCTTCCTATCTGTAGTAATGCTTACCTGTCAGCACACCCCTAAGGAAAGCAATCTCACCCCAGGTCATGGGAGTTCCAAATATCCCCTAAAGACCAGAACCCTATGATGTGGGTGTCAAGCAACAGTGAAGGTCTGGTGCTGGTCTGTGACTTGGCAGATGCTGTCCTGTGATGCCCTATAGCCCAAAGCAGCAGAAAAGGCTGGATATGGGAGAGTCATCTCACATACCACCTTCCCAAATCTGATATTTTGCTTTGGCGAGAAAAGGCCGGGACAAGGACCTTTGCATACTGTCCCTTCTTCCCTTCTGTCTCTAGACTGCATCTGTCCATGTCCTTGTAGATCCCCTCCCCAAACCTGCCTTCTCCTGCCTACTGCTCACACAATAACCTACTACAAAAGTTGCCCTCATTTTCGGTATGAATAAATGGGTACTGAAGGGGTGAGCAACTCTGGGGTGCCAGTCAATTCAGGGGCTTGATGTTTGTGGAACCGTTGGTACAGTGAGCATGGTATGAGCAGCTAATCACGGGAGTTCCCTAGTGCTAGGAACACATAAGCAACCCATGTACTCCTTAATCTTAAGTGATCTGGACTCTTTCAGCCTCCACACTGGCTCCTGGAAGCATCACCCTCAAATCAGCTGAGACATCATCCATCTTATGGTTGCAAGTCTCCCACTTTGCAGGTTCCCTTGAAGTTCATTTCAACCCCCAGAAGAAACTTCCTCATGGTTCCCATCTGTGTATGCCCAGGTGCTATGAGCACACTGTCATTACTGAGCTCAGCCCAGGAGCCACAGCTCTAGGCACCTCCCCTACAATCTCAGTTGGTGTCAAATGTAGACACCAGATCACTGGCATTCGCACCACACCTATACTCCCACTCCACATCCCTGGACCATAGCCCAGGAGGATCATCCAGGAATCTCACCTTCCAACTCCATTCTGACCCCCAGTGTCCAATTTATCAGAAGGTCAGTATTGAGTCCTGGAAGCGGCCCCATTCTTCATACCCAAGCAGACCCTACAGTCTCCAAGGTGCACCTATTCCCACCTCTCTCCCACTGAGCCTTACTCTGTGCAGACACCCATGCCCCTAAAGCACCCATTGTTAATCCCACATTTTTCTCCAATCCCTGCAGTCCTTCTTTGGTCAGAATGGAGCCCACAGCCTGGCCACTCATACCATTCTGCCACCTGCTCTGACCCCAAATCTACTCACCCAGACACAGGGAATTATACCCTGCCTCTGGAGTTGCTCTACCCTTCTTTCTTGGTCTTGTCACATTTGTTCTTCGAAGGGCTGCATCGCAAACGAATCTGTTCTGGATCAACAGCTGTTTTCCTGGCCACAGTCTGAAGCCATAACATCAAGGGCCCACCTCAAATTTAGCAAAATTCTGAAAAATTGGTCTCTGTCAATGCTTTATGCAGAAATACCGGTGAACAGACACACGGATTGTCTGTTCCTTCTAATCAAAATGCTACTGAACTTTGGCCCTCCACTTTGGTTCTAGAGATTAGTATTTCTGAACAAGTTGATGAATTCAGGCAGGTTATGCTCAATATCAACTGTGCATGCTTAACCAACATATTCTCAGAGCCATGGAGACCCCAACCTCAGGAGAATGTGATAGATAGTAAGGCATAGTAGTAACTCTAATACAGGCTGTCCTTCAAAATCACCCAGGGGTTGTCTTTTGTAAATCAGTTATTTAGAAATAATATTTTTTTAATTTTAAATGCTTTATTTGCCTATTTTTCAAATTCATATCCATACCATCAATTGGGGAGATGAACATATATTTCTCTTCTCCCCTTCTATGCCATAGTGAGTGGGTGCACAAACATTGACACTTGGGCACTGCATGTAAGGCAGAAATGTCCAGGATGAACTTCATTTGAATGAAGAAACTCTCCACCACATGGAGCTGAGTCTGCCTCTCAGTGAACTGCTTGGCTTCTTGCTTTATGGCCTCCACCTCTCCTTTGGGGATATAACACTTCTCCTTCAGCTGGAGGATCTCAGCCAATGACTCCATAGTCTTCATGGCCTGGGTCTCCTTCACAAATTCCTCCAACTGTCCCTCTTCATTTTGTGCCATAAGTGTGAACAAAAGTATTCAAACCACTGGACTGTTTCATTTCCTGGGGCATGGTGTAGTTTTCTTCTCAGGGGGAGAACTCCCCCCTAAATGAATATTGTACAGATAGCAGGCCAAAAGGACCTCTGGCTGAAGGAGATCAAAA
The DNA here is from genome assembly GCF_902655055.1 of Lutra lutra. Classification (NCBI taxonomy): domain Eukaryota; kingdom Metazoa; phylum Chordata; class Mammalia; order Carnivora; family Mustelidae; genus Lutra; species Lutra lutra. The sequence continues at coordinate 91,948 of NW_025923836.1, read as the reverse complement.
GGAGGAAGAAATTTGAATACTCATATTTCTGCAAAGGTTAAAATCATAGTAACATAGATTTTTGGGGCAAGTGGTGTCCCAGTGGCTTCTTAGTCCCGTGCTGTCCTGGGATGAAGGGCTCATAGTTTGGAGGCTAACAGGTCTCCATGGCTACATTGGACAAATCGGTTCAATGCTGAGCAGGTGTGGAGGTCGCATAATCTGATGCCATCTGGAAAGCCGAGTGTCTGTGTGTGCTGTACTCTGGGGAGAAGGAAGGACCTGTTTCCAAGGAAACATGCTGAACTTGCTTTCTAGTTGCTATGTTGGCCTAATGCAGAGCTGCATTCTTAGTCTCCAGGTTCTTGGGCACACAGTGAAATTGCTGTACAGGTGCCTGGTATGCCTATCTGACAGCTCAACTATTGGTTTCCAGATCTAAGGGCATATGGTGAACCCCCATTCATCTTGCCCGCTTGGCCTAGAACACAGCTGGTTTTTTGTTCTACTGGACCAAGTGCCCATGTATAGTCTGCTATCAACATTCCGAATTGCTTAAGCACAGAGATGAGTTGTTGGTTTTGAGGTCCAAGAGCCCATGGTGCACCTGCTTACAAGGTGCTTACATAGCATATCAGACAACTGAGTTTTTCTGCAGGTCCAAGGGTACATTGTGATCCTGCTGCCCAGCTGTCTGCGTGGCCTATCAGACAGCTCAATTTTTGGTCTCCTGGTCGAAGGGTATATGGTGAGCCCACTGTCTATTTGTCTGCTTGTCCTGGGGCAGAACTGTGTGTTTCTTATTGCCATTAAAGTAAACATGGTGAGCCTGCTATCCAGGTGCCCTCTTGGCCTAGCAATGTGCTGTGGCGTTAGCTTCAGGTCCAAGGATACATGGTGATCCCACTCTCAAGGTATGTGCTTGGCCTAGCTGAGGGTTCCGTTACTGGTCGCCATGTCCAAAGTCTCATGGTAAGCCTGCTATCCAAATGGCTGCTTGACCTAATAGACAGCTGTGTTGGTCTCGAGGCCCAGGGACACATGGTGAGCCAGCTGTTCAGGTGCCTGCTTGGCCTAGTAGAGACATCATTTTTTGGTTTCCAGGTCCATGGGCACATGTGGAGCCAACCGTGAAGTTTCCTGCTCGGCTTGGCACAGAGCTGTATTGTTGGTCTACACGTCCAAGGATAGCATCCTTATCCCACTGACAAGGAGACTGTTTCACCTAGCAGACAGCTCAGTTTCTGGCGCCCAGGTCCAAGGTCACACGGTGAGCCTGCTGTCAGCGTGTGTCCTTGGCCAAGCTACAAAGAGAGCTGTTTGTCTTGAGGCATAAGGGCACATGTTGAGCCTCCTGTCTGGGTGACTGGCCTAGTACAGACCTGGTATTGTGGCTTCCATGTCCATGGGCCCATGGTGATCCAGCTGTGAAGCTGTCTCCTTGGCTTGTCACAGAGGGGCATTGCTTGTCTCCAGGTCCAAGGGCACCCAGTAAACTGACTGTCAACATGCCAGTGTGACCCATTACACAACTCAGTTGTCATTCTCCAGGTTCAAGGATGCATGGGAAGCCTGTTGCTAAGTTGGCCACTTGGCAAAGCAAAGAGCTGAGTTGCAGATCTCCAGGTCCACATGCACATGGTGAGCCTCCTGTCTAGGTATCTGCTTGTCCTGTCCCAGATCCCCTTTCTTGGCCTCAACGTTCAAGGGCACAGGTTTAGCCCACTATCCAGGTGCCTGCTTAACCCACCAGACAGCTAAGTTATTGGTCTCCAGGTCCAAGGGCACTTGGTGAGTCATTTGTCAAGGTGCCCCCTTGGCCAGGCAAAGAGCTGAGTTGTTGGTCTCAAGGTCCTAGGGTACATGGTAAGCCACATGTCTAGATGTCTGCTTGGCTTAGCCCAGAGCTCCCTTATTGGTCTCCAGGACCAAAGTCACATGGTGAACCAGGAGTCCAGTTGTCTGCTTGGCCTAGTAGGGACCTGATTTTGTGGTTTCCAGGTCCATGAGCCCACGTTGAGTCAGTTGTGAAGTCACCTGCTTGGCTTATCACAGAGCTGCATTGTTGGTTTCCAGGTCCAATGGCACATGATTATCCCACTGTCAACATGCCTGCTTAACCCACGAGACAGCTCAGTTGTTGGTCTCCAGGTCCCAAGGCAAATGGTAAGCCCACTGTCATGGTGCCTGCTAGGCCAAGCAAAAAGCTGAATTGTTGTATTCCAGGTCTAAGGGCACATGGTGAGGCTCAAGTCCAATGATCTACTTGACCTATCCCAGAGCTCCTTTCTTGGGCTTAATATCCAAGGGACCAGGGTGAGCCCACTGTCATGGTGCTTGCTTAGCTTACCAGAAAGCTCACTTGTCAGTCTCCAGGTCTAAGAGCACATGGTGGACCTGCTATCCAGGTGCCTGCTTGGTGTAATAGAGAGGAGATTTCTTAGTCTCTATGTCCATGGGAACATGTGAGATGGCTCTTCAAGGTGCCTGCTTGACCTAGCAGACATCTGAATTGTTGGTCTCCTGGTGCATGGGCACAGGGTGAATCTGGTGTCCAGGTGCCTGCTTGGCCTAGTGGACAGCTAAATATTTTTCCACTGGATACAAAGACCCATGGTAATGCTTCTGTTGAGTTGAATCATTTTACCGATACCAGCTGGGATGCAGGACCCATGGTTTCTTGGCACTTGGCAAACTTATTCTTTTTTTTTTTTTAAAGATTTTTTTTATTTATTTATTCGACAGACAGAGATCACAAGTAGGCAGAGAGGCAGGCAGAGAGAGGGAAGCAGGCTCCCTGCAGAGCAGAGAGCCTGATGCGGGGCTTGATCCCAGGACCCCGAGATCATGACCCGAGCCGAAGGCAGAGGCTTCAACCCACTGAGCCACCCAGGCGCCCCGGCAAACTTATTCTTGCCTTGTGCTGCACTGGGTTGGCCAGCTTGAGGTATGGAGGCTCTTTGTCCACCCAGTGTCTGTGTGACTTATCTGCCCAGTGTCAAATGGAATCAGAAGCCTCCCAGTCTTTGGGTTCCTGGGAGGTGCTGTGTCCTGAGATCTGAAGGTCTCTTTGTTAGGCTGTGTTTGAGAATTGATGGTCTGTGCGCTCTGGGTTATCCAGGTTTCTGGGGAATTGTTTTGTCCACTGCTGAGTTGTTTCAGACAGTCCTTGGACTGAGGGTCAGTGTTCCAATGACTAACATTGCATATAGAGACATTGTGATCCCTTTTCACAGTACATACTTGTTTTGTAAAATACCCCCTCTGCCTGATATGTCCTGATATTCCACATATTGTGCACATCTGGGTTGGCTGGATGTTCAGAGCACCCATGTGCCCTGTGCTGAGCCAGGTTGGAGTGCTTCAGAGTAGTAGTGTGCCCACTGTTCCCTCAGGACATGGACTCAGCTTTCCTCTACTGAATTCACATATGACCCCAGGGGTGTGGGATCCAGCTGGCAGAGAATACATGGTATTCTGACAGTCAGTGTCCCACTCCCACGTGCCAAATGAGAATGTCTCCCTGAGGACCTGGGCCAGCCTCATAGTGTGGAATGGGTCTAGGATTTGCTGTGTGTGGGTACGAGGACTCTCTGGACCAAAGAGTGGCAAAAACATAGGTGCTAACATGATGGTGGTGTGTAGAGGATTGGAGAAAAGTCTAGGGCAGAAGGAGTGGGCAGGGGGCTTGTCATGGGCAGGCTCAGGAAAGAAGGCAGAGAAGTCGTGGAAGAGAAGGAAGAGTTGTGACTGAACTGCCATCTCTATCTTCACTGGAGCCTGGGCTGTTGCCAAGTTTTCGTAACCGCACTGGGACACCAGAATGTCTTCATGTGATGTCACCACCATGGGATGTCACCACTATGCCCTGGCCAATCACCAGGGATTTCTCAGATTGGCATCATTCTTGTGACCAACCACAAGACAATTGGATAAAATGGTATAATTGTGTTACCTGAAGCAGCATGACGATTGTATGGCCATGTGTAAATATATGCTGTTACTCAGGTTTTTTTTTTTTTTCCCCATCTTATTATGTTGCAGAAATCATAAAATATTTTTATTTACATTTCATTTTTATTAATGTGTTTATTTATCTTTAAGGATTATACTCACTTCTTTGCCAGAGAAATAAAGCTCACAAGTAGGTAGAGTGGCAGGAAATGGCAGCAGGGGAAGCAGGCTCTCCTCACCTGAGCAGGAAGCTCGACTTTAGCTCAATCCCAGGGACTGAACCTGAGGCGAAGGCAACTGCTTAAGCGACTTAGGAACCCAGGTGCCCCAGGTAGAAACTATTTTAAAGAAATCACATTATATTTGCTGCCTGCAAATGCCTATATCCCCTGGGATTTTGCCAAGGAGTTCTGAATTGTCACTTTCCAAGAGACCACACAGCACTAGCCAGTCCTGCAGGGACTTAAAATGGATGTGGCCCCCCTGCATGCCAAGCTCCAGGGATTGCAAAGACAAGGGGTGAAACCAGCAGAAAGATTTTGGGTCCAAACACTCCAGAGTGCACAGACTGACCTCGGCAGCCAAGACGGGCCTGCCCAGCTGTCACCTGCCTCATCCTCTGTGTCCATGTAAGGAGGCCATGCCATGCATGCATGCCATGTATGCAGGCCTCGGAGGCGCCATCCAGTGGTTGAGATGACCCACTGTCCACAAAAGGCGACCCTCCCTGCAGATTGGAAATTGGGGATGGGTGGGAGGCAAGAGGGAGGTCTGTGCACTAAGGGCCTTTCAAATCAGACACGCAGGGGGAATCCAGTGTTTTCAGAGAGTATCTCTCTGTGCACTGCAGAAAGGGCACTTTGGGATCCATATTAATGCATCTCACTGGAAAATGACCGACATATGTTTGCATCCTTAGCTCGTAGATCAGGCAATCCGCCCCAGAGACAATATTAGTAACTGTCAGCCTTGGCTCCAAGGGGCTCCAGGAAGGAACACAAGGCCTTCCTGGGGAGGAGAGCCCTGCAGGAAGCACTTTTTTTCTTATTCGACACAGCAAACATGACTTGGGTGAGGGGCAGAGGGAGAAAGACTCCCCCCTGAGCAGGGAGCCTGATGCCAGGTTTGATCCCTGGACTCCAAGAGCAGGACCTGAGACAATGGCCAATACTTAACCCACTGAGCCACCCAAGAATTTGTAGAGTGACTTTGTGAAACAATCTCGTATAAATAGGAGTTTTATAGAGTAGCAGATGTAAAATGAAAATTTAAGTCTCCTATGTGCACTCAGGAATATCTTTTTTTAATGAAAAAAAATGTAGTTAGTTAACATACAGTGCAGCATTGGGTTCTGCAGTAAAATTCAGGGATTCATCACATATAGCCACCACTCAGAGTTGGTCACAACAAGGGCCTTCTTCATTGCCAATCATCTATCGACCCATTCCCCAACCCACTCCCTCCATGACTCCCCAGTGTGCAGGGATGCCTTCACTCTGAGAGTTCTGTCATGAGCCATCGCCATGGTGACCTGATGACATTCACCCTGCCTTCCATTTCCACTGCCACTCTGTGAGCCAAGCTCCTTGCAATTTGGTGAACAGGTGTAAAGGTCCCCACGATGGGAAATCTCAGCTGCTGTTCTACGGGAATGTGCCTATCGATTTTCCCAATTCTCTTTTCTCAAGTTGGCTGCCTCACTTTTACAGAGACTGGGTTCTTCTCTTCAGCTTTTCCTTTCCACCCGCTGATTTCTTCTCCTGGTTTGATGCATGTATTTCTTAGTTTTTCTCTGTTATTTCAGTGTGAATTCTTGGTGAAGCTGTCCTCCTTAAATAGCTTCTATGTTCAGAAAACTGTGCTATTCTTGAATGCCAATTTCAGACACAGTCTACAGTGAACACACACAGGTCACACACCACTCTGTTTTCCCTGGATCAAGAGAATCTTGGTGCAACCCAGACAATACATTTGAGGGGAAGGAATTGCCAGTCACTTCTCAATGGAGATGAAAAAATTGGAGAGGAATGGTCAACAGTCAAAATACAGCTGTTTTTAGAAGGAGAGACACTGGAAGTTATCGAGGTGTTTTCATGGGTTGATGTGGAGTGTTTCACGGGCCATCTGCATGATGCATGGGAATGGATGGGAATGTACTGTGACACCGGGTGGGTGGAAAGAACACTCGGCAGCTGCATAGTACACTGTCAGTCTCAAAGATACTGCTGTGTTGAGTTCTCAAGGCCTGGCCTATGGAGGGAGACAGGAGGATCCCTAAACCTACAGTCTCCAGAGGGGATCAAGAGACCTGCGAGTAGACACGAGATGTTGGGGAGGAATGAAAGAGTAGGAGGGAACTTACTCCAGCCAGGGTAGCCTCACTTCCATCCAGGCTCCTCAGAAAAGTCATCAGATCAAGAGTAGGGCATTCAGCATCATACATCTCCTTCCTTAAACTAACCATCCCCAGCCCAGATGACCACCTCCATGTTAATTCTTACCATGAACTGCTCCTCAGGATTGGCCTGCTGAAGGCAAGTGAATTCCTGGCAGGGTCATAGTGTGACAGTTGGGAGTGGAATGGCCTAGAATTTGAATCAGTTTGGGAGCCAAGCAGAACACCAGTAGCAGTGGGGTTCAACTGGCCTTCGGGAAGGTCGTGGGTGACTTTGCTGACCTTACAAAGAGGTGGGGGAACGTGGCCAATGCTACACGTACCTGGTGCTTCACTAGGACTCCATTTGGAAGAAACCACCTCATATTTTATGCCAGGGCCCCAAACACAGATGAGTGAGGACTGAGTCTGTTCTCGGGGCACAGACACCTCCTGCAGGGCACTTGCTCTCCCCTACAGAAACACTGGCACAATGGGATTTGAGATTGTAAGGGCATCTCTTGGTTCAGGGGTTCAGGACATTTTCTGAGGGGCCCTGAGTTTGTGTCAGGGGCTCGGGGATCTCCATCCACAAGGAAACAATGACATTTCTGTCCCAGATCCATCACGCATCAGGGTGGCAACTCTGGATGGTCCCTTCGCCACCCTACATTTCAGTGCCCACCATAGGCAAATGGGGCTTCCAGCCTGTTTCCACTCCCATCGGTGCTGCTGTGGGTAGGACAGGAGAAACGGGCAAGGATTCTATGCTGGCTGTAATGTGTTGTTCTCATATGAAGGATAAAAAGGGTGCTTCCATCCTCCCATGCAGTGGAGCCATCCCAAGTCCCATGTCCGGATTCACACACAGCCAGCCGTCTAGCTGATTCCATAGGCAGTCCATTCCTCAACACCTACAGAGCAACTGGGAAGCATCCCGTCCTTTCCTGTGTCCCAGGGGCTCCTTGTATTCAACCACTTGGGACACCATGACGGCACACTAACGTCTAAGTCAGAGGGCAGGGAAACGGGGCACAGAGGGTTCTCAAGAACACTCTCGGGTATGTGTGGCTGCTCAGTGGGATGTGAACCCAGGCCATCAGGCATGCTCACTCTGCTCTGCTGCATTTCTGTAATGTCTCTGCTAAATACAAGCAGTTGCCCACAGAACCTGTGGGTCTGGGAGGGGGGCAGAATTCAGAGCACAAGACATGGTGACATCTTTCTAAGTCTCACCTGGAGGGAGGAATGCCTGCTGGGCAGCTGGTGAGTAGGGACAGGAGACGTTTGGACTAGAAGTAAAGAATGCCAAATCCCCCTATGTTCTTCTGACAACAAGATGCCGACACTGCTCTCTATTTCTATGTGTCTCCCAGCAATCTGTGTGGAACATCCCCTTGAGAATATGGAGCCACCCACAAACATGCCGACCCCTCCACAACCACCAAAGAAGAAAGTCCGGTTCTTCCATCAGGGACACCAAGGAAGGGACCATGGATATTGACTCATTACGTTGATTGGAGACGCATTCTCCCACTCAGTTACACAGACATCACCGAAGCTTTCAAACCTGCTGAGACACAATTTCCTATGATTTCACTGGTAGCAGTTGCCCTCTAAGCCTTCCATCACCATTAAGTCCAGAATTCAAGATGAAATTCTCATTCAAACTGGATCCAAGGGTCACAGGAAAAAAGTGTCTACTAGCTGAAGGCATGGATCTTAGGTCTTTTTGGAACAAAGGTCCATATAGCTCTCTCCAGGAAACATGGTTCTTAGATGTGTAGGAAGGAAGAGACTACATTTTCCACCAGTAATGCTGAACATAAGAAAGGAACAGAATATGACAGGAAATTTCACGATCTCCCCCCTCCACTTCCATTTATTAGCCACATCTTAAATGGGTGTGCTAGGTACCTTAAAAGGAACAAAATGAGCTCACAACATTTGGGGAACAAAAGTAGCCAGTACATTCCATGTGTTTGCCATTCTACAAATTGGGCAAGTGCATTCTGTGACGTTTTCTCAATCTGAAAATAGACAGAAATCTGTGCACAAATGTCTAAGAAAGCTGGATTCCCAATAACCATAGACAGGCACAGCCCCCAAATCCATCATGGGAGGAAAGGACACATTAAATGGCATCCATACACATCATGGAGTGCTATTCAGGCATAAGAAGAAACAAAGATTTCCAATGCTTTAGGAAATAGATGGACCTTGGAAACCTAACACACATTTTGAGAGCAAACACACAAGGAAAAAGTTACATTACACGATCCCAGGCTTGGAGGACACTAGGGTAGGGACAATTGTAGACCCAGAAAGTAGAAAGTATGGTTCAGGGAGGAAAAGGGGAGGGCCGGTCATGTCGTCATGGGTACAGAGGTTACATGAGATAATATGGCAATGCTTTCCACATAGATGGCAGTGCTGTCTACAAAGCATCAGGGATGTGAGCAGTGTCACTGAACGTACATGTACTAACAAATACAGCCGTAAATATTACTTAGATTCCATCACTGAAAAACCCACTACTCCAAGGCAATAGAGGACCAATAGGGTCACAGCAGAGATACAAGGAAGACAGCTGAACAGGCCCATTATCAGGTGAACAAGTGACAAGCTGGCTGGGATTCACAGTGGGCAGGAGGGCTCAGGGGACTGCGCCCTGAAACCCAGTGTGCCTTGAATGTTTCTCAGATTGATGCTGATGTGTTCCCACTGAACACACACCCCCCCCACCGTGTTTGAAAGCCAAGGCCCCATTTCCCTTTTCCATCCAGCTCCCCTCCTCGGTGTTTCTGTATAAACCAAGGACATTGGCCCAGCAGCAGGTCAGGACTTGCTTGGTCACTCTTCACATCCATTCACTCTGGCCCTGCATCTACATCCATCAGAATTAACTCCCCGAGTCATTCCTGAGTAGTGCAGCCAATGTCCTGACAGCTCCTCTGTGTACTCCTAGACCCTGTGGAGTGCCAGTCCAACGACCTTCTTAGGCACTGGACAGAGGAAGGCACCCCAACTCTCTCTGAGGAAAGCTCGCCTCTCTTTCTCACAGACAGAAATGTCCCTTCCTTGATTTCTTCCATCAATGGAGGATGAAAATCTGGCACTTTATCTCCCAGGGGAAGGGGACAGCATTCTCCCCTTGTGGAGGAATGCTGGGTCCAACGTCTTATGGACAGTGGACCCAAAAAGAGTGATGACACAGGACACACTCAGTTACAAACTCGATGGGATCAAACACCTTCTTCAGCAGAAAAGGTTTCTCCTTGAAAAAGAATGTTCTATCTGTTGATCAGAATGGACCTCTGGAGATCTGCCATGAAAAGCTCCAGCATCATTCAAAGTGTAATCTTTAACTCAGGTTGGGGGACATGGACTCAACCACGGGACCTCATCCAATTAACTGCCTGAAGTCCTCCCCAAACCAAAGAGCTGGCCCAACAACGTACAGGATGCTGGGATCCTCACTGTGTTTTCTTTTCCCCAATCAAATGTAGATGCTGGGAGAAATTACAGCTGTACATATTTAAGAGCATCAGGCTCTGGTAGGAAATCTAGAATACGAAGAAGCCTGCCCCCATTCTGGGTTCCAACAAGGAATGGGGGTTGGGGGATACTGACTGAGACTGTCCAGGGAGGCATGGTCACCATGTTGTACAGGGCCTGGAAGAACTAGTACATATGGAAGGGGTGATTTGTTTGCATGTGGGATGAAAGCCCTGTGTGTGTGAGCGCATGGTTGTTTGTCTGTCTGACTGTGTCTATGTGTTATGCTTGTGAACACGAATGTGTGCCTTTCTCAGGAGATCTTTCTCACACTTTCATCACAATCAAAGTGTCACCCTTCCGAAACACTCTCATCACCCTGGCACACTTTACATACTTCTTTCCCTGCTCACCACAGATGTACCTGGAGGATGTTTTAGTTTGCTTTTCTGAGATGGGCATGGTGTAGAGATGAATGATCCAAACCCTTCACCTCCTACTTGGAAAGCCAAAATTTGACCTCAGGTTTCAATCTGAAAGTTTCTCTGGCCTACACACCTGTGTTAGTCCCTCAGGAATGGGGTCACGATGTACCATAGGTGCTAGCTAGCAAAGGGGCACCAGCATCTGTGCATACAGCCAAAAACCTAGTTACTACAAAGGTCCCCAAAAAGACCCATCATGACACAGTGGCCTCCAAGGTCACAGAAGCTGGGGCAAGGATAGAAGCCCATCTTAAGGATTACAGTCTGGTCCCTGGACTCAAGTGCACAGAGAAAAGCCAGATCCTCTTGCTCAAGCCCATAATTCTGGAAAGGGTGTGAACCCATAGAGGACAGAACAGGGCAACTTTGGTCATAGCCGGTCTCAATGTGTACACACGAAAAATGGCAGAAAAGCATAACAGAGGGAATTTAGTGTACTTGATAAGATTTCTGTAAGCCTCAGGAAGGTTCAAATTCTCTAAGCAAACACTCAGACACCACTGGTAAATAGGAAATCAAGGTCAAGCTTGGTTAGAAGCTTTGGACCCAACACTCCCAGGGCAAATCTCCTGCAAAGCAGGCCTACAGCATGTCATCACACACCCCATGACTCCTCTGTGTAAGGAACTTCCCACTGATCAGACCACCTGGCAGGGTTTTTATAGCCACTGTCTTCATGGGAAACACACACACACACTTTACAGCTCAAGAATAGTGGAAGGAATCTATCAAACTCATCAACGGTGCCATCTCTTTACATAAGCTGTGATGTCAGTGTTCTCAAGCGTTGTACATGGGATTTTCTGAGGACAAATGATGAGTGAAGACAACTACAAGGCTTCTTTTCTGAGGGTTGAATTCAGCTCGGCAAGAAAGGCTGCTCTTTATGCCGTGCAAAATCTTAGAGAGACATGATGCTTATAGTCATAGCATATGGGGGTCTTGGGCCCAGAAATAATTTCCAAAGAAGCAGCATGTGACACCTTAGTGACACATCAGTCACGAGAGGTTATGGGACTCAGTCCTCACACAGAAACCAGGTTAGGGTTCACATGTATTGGATTGACTATTTGGCTTTCATCGGTCTCACTTTAGCTACAAAGACAAAACCCCTCTTCTTGTTTCCTTCCTAGTCCTCTCGCATCCATTCCTCTCTACACCAAGAAAGCCCGGCAGCAGTGCGGTCCATACTTCCTAAGCACCCACACGCACAGACTTGTCTCATGTCTTCATCCATCTAAACTCCCTGCCTACTTCCTGTGCAGCCACACCAGTGTCCTCACAGTGGCTCTGTATCCTCCTACCTCTCTACGAGGACCTGATGGAAGAGCTACCCATTTTGAGGGCAGAGGAAGAAACTACGCCTCTCCCTCAGGTAAACTCATTTTTCTATAAGATTTTATTTATTTGAAAGAAAGAAAGACAGAGAGATAGAGAGATATATAGAGTGCACAAGAGCACAAGCAGGGGGAGTAGCAGAGGGAGAGGAAGAGGCAGGCTCCCCTTTTGAGCAGGATTGCCAATGTGGGGCTCCATCCCAGGACCCTAGGATCAGGTCCTGGGCTGAACGCAGAAGCTTCAATGTCAGAGCCACTCGGTCCTCTTGGTAAAGTCATTTTGTGCTTCTGAGGGACAGCCAGTGTTTGATTTCTCTTTCCATGAACATCTGAACATGTACATGCCAGAGGGTAGAGACAATTTCCTTGGTGCTGAGAGCCTGCAGTGAGTTTATACCATTAACAACCCTACTTAGATGGGCACTGAGAAAACATCATCACCATTCCTTAGGCAATGGATGGTCGTGAGCATTTTCCAGGAGGTCATTCTGTCTATGGAAAATAGCTTTGAAATGAGTTGCTGAAGAAAATGGACTTGGGAGATTTGACATTCCAAACTGGAGCCATTTCTGGAGGTCATTTTCTCCTTCTTTGGATCTTAAACTCAATGACTGAATCCCATCTAGCTTGCTTACGATACCAAGTGCACAGAGATGTGTGCACATGGTGTGCACAGGGTGCTGTGATCCTCACTGGTTTTCCTTTTCTCCAACTGCAGGAGGCGGCAACCAGAAATGGACCATGTACATGTTCTCCCATCAGTCACTTTTGAGGAACAGATCTAGCTGAAGAACAAGATAGGGCCTTCTCTCCTCCTTTGGTCTGGGGAGCTTCCCCCATTCTGAGTTCCTGCTGGGAACGGAGGCTGGGGTGGACTGAACAAACAGAGTGTCTTGTAGAAAACCAGGACCCTGGTCTACAGTGCTGTAAACCAGTAGGTCATTCAGGTGGTGTGCTTGGTGTGTCTGAGAGTTGGGGCTTGTTTTTGTGTGGGTCAGTGTGACAGGACTGGGCATGTGGGTTTGATGAGTGCATGCGTTTCATCAGAAGACATCCCCCACTTAATGAAGTTCAGTGCACGGGTCAAAGTTTCAAAGCCAAACCTCCTTCATCCTCGCTATGCACAACCCCTAGAACACATTCCTTGCTGACCACAGCTACACCTGGAGGGTTGCTTAGGATTCCCTTTCCTCAGACAGGCATGGGGAGAAAGGAAGGGACCCACATCTGTCTTAGCTGGGGATATTTCTAAGACAGGGTCAAAACACAAAAGAATCACAAGCTATTTTAGTCTACCAAAACATCATCATCTGCCTTACAAAAAAGCTCACTTCTTGAATGCACAGAGGGAAGGCTCATTGGTAAATGGCAACTGCCAGGAAAGCATCATTAGCTTGGTGCCTGATAAAACTTCCTGACAACCTGCTACATGGCCAGGTTAGAGAGTGTCCTTCTCTTGCCTGGCCTCTGCTCTCTCCTGAACTTGCCGGTTCCTGATTGGGGGCGGGGGTCTCCTGGGAAACTGGGTCCTGCTGACTCGAAGGACACACCCACATGCCACAGAAAAGGAAGACTGGGAAGAATCAGCACTTTTTGGATGGGGACTCTGTTGGAATGAACAGATGTCAGTTCGTAGAATTACGGTGTCTTTGGTTCTCCAGACCATGCATGACTCAAGAACAAATAGAAACCTCTAGGATACTTGTGCTTACATTGAATGCAACCTTGCCACACAGTGTTCTTCTGAAGAAATATAATATCCTAAAAGAGGTCAGAGACAGGGAGGAGTGACATAGGTTGGTCCTGGCAAAGAAATGATCTTGACAATGACCACAACATAGTCACTGATTGGAGGATCTTGCCTCTCAGTAAAATGTAGCGTGCATATTAGTGTTTACCCTCTTTCGGATTGAAGAGGTCACCCTGATTCAATTCCCTGTAGCTAAAGTTCAGAGTCAATGTTACTCTCTGTTCCTGCTCCTTGCCCTGACCTTTCTTGATGCAGCAGCAGCTTGCTCAGTCCATATCCATTTAACCCAACATCTCCATACATTCCCGTGCATGCCTTCCCCAAGCTAAACTCCCTGAGCTCTTCCTGCCGAGCCCCACCAGTGGACTGAGCATTCTGTGTCTCTCTCCCTAGCTTCACTGCATGGACAGGCGGGTGAACGTTCCACGGGAATGACAGAGGAAGATGCCCCATTTTTCACCAGGGTGGTACATTGCCTTTCTTTATGGGAGACACAAACTTCTTCTGGCATTTTTAATCAAGATCACATACAAAAATCTCAGCGTGCACAATTTACATGGTAGGGAGAAGTTTGAGTGAGAATCCGTTACCAAATGCTACTGAATCCCAAAGATATTGCAGGGGAGCAGGACAGCCACAGAAAGATCATCTACCATCTGTAGGGCAGTGAGCTTTGGTACAGGTAGCAGCTATTCCTCTTTGCCAACTATTTTGTCCAATGGGACCCGGAACATGGGACCTGTAGGAAGACTGGGAGCATTTGAGCAGGACTCATTTTGCTCTCTTCATACTTTGGGGCTCATGGGCCTCTAGCACACTTCCCCATCTGGTTTTCTCACATCCCCCAGGGAAAAAAAGAGCCATGCAAACAGGACAAAGCTTGATTTGATGTTCATACTATTTTCTTTTCTGAATTCACAGGTGTCCCTGCTGGAAGGGGATGGCAGTAATTATTCTGTACTCTAGAGTCACTCACTTGTTTGCAACAACCTGGGAAAGGGGAAAGGTGGGGCTTCCTCGCAGGCTCCATGATGAGAACCACCCTGATTCCTGGTCCTGCGGAACTGAGAATAGGGTCGGAGTAACAGAAAGGGATTTTCTGGGGAAAGACCTGCGGCCTCATGGCCGTGTCCCCAGAAACTACTCCGCTGCTCTTAGGTGGTGCAGGTTTGGGTGCAGGGAGTAGGTGTGCCTTGGAGATGGACTATTTCACAGCTACATCAGGCCCTGTAGCTCCAATAGGAGGCTGAGTTTCTATCCACATCCCACTCCTTTCTAGGACCTTTCATCCTCCATCCAGAAAGGGCCAACTGCAGTTCAGTCCATACTGATTAGCTCCTCACCTCCACACACTTGTCCACACGTGCATGTCAAGCAAAGCTCCATGAGCGATTCTCAAAGAGCCCCGTCGGGTCCCGATGCTCTCTGTGTATATCTACCTAGATCTCCTGGCTAGCCTGTGTGATGGCCTTGACGTGGACAGCACAGAGGGAGAGGCCACATTTTTCATCAAGGTGGTAAGTTAGCCTTTCTTCAGGTGATGTACAGCATCCCTTGTTCTCTTATATTCGAAATCAGATCCGAATACTCAGCCCGTACAATGTCCTTGGTGGGGAGATCATTGCGGGAGTGTCTGTTACCCATGGATACCCGATTCCAAAGACCCTGCAGGAAACAGCAGGTTCGGTTACAGTCCACAGGGTAGTGAGCTTTTTCTTGGGTGCTACTGACACCACGTTGCCACCTGTTTTGTCCAATGGACCTGGGGCATGCAACCTCCAGGTGGATTCTATATCACTGCCCATGACCCTGCCCATCACCAAGAGAACAAAAGAGCTGTGCACACAGGACAACACATGATTTGATGTCCATAATGTTTTTGTTTTTTTTTTTTTTTTTTTTTTTTTTCTGAGATCGCAGGTGGCCCTGCTGGAAAGGGAGAATGGTAATTATGCTGTACTCTAGAGTCACTCATTGATTTGAAACAACCTGGACAATCGGCAAGGTGGGGCTTCCTTGCAGGCTCCATCTTGAGAGCCACCCAGAATCCAGATCCTGCTACAAGGAGACTTAGAGTCATGTTCTGGACCGAGATCTGAGGCCTCAAGACCCTGTCCCCAGAAACTACTGTGCTGGTCATAGGTGCTATAGAGTTGGGTGTTGGGCAGGAGGTGTGTTTACATGGGAATGCATGGGCTGTGATTCTCAGGGTTGCTGTGTTTGTCCATTGGGTGAATGGTATGTTCTCATACGTGTCTGTTACCTTCCACATGGCGATTCATGGTGTCCACTTTCTGAAGGAAGTTTCCCATCGCCATCACGTCATGAACGTCCATGCATGTGAAAACTCTTCAACACCTACAATTTAAATAGGTGCTATTTCCTTGCAAATACACATCAATTCTCCCTAGAAAACAGATCCTGTCGCTAACTAGGAAGGGGGAAACTGTGCCCCAAAGACACAAGTGTGTCTTTTCCAATCCCTGTTTCTGAGTCAGTGTCCATGGGTCTCTCTCGTCATGGTACATCTCAGACATGAATGGTCACAGTACCTCCCTCTTGACACTTCACTCACACACACGTCTCTGCATCAGAAGCCCCATGATGCATCTTCCCAACCTCATCAGAAGCACTCAGTGTTGGGATACACTCCTTCCTTCTGCAGGCGGCTTTTGGGGCAGCCTCGTGCAACAGCCCATTCAGGGAGGGACCTGACAAAGGAGCAGTGGCCAGGAATAGATGGGGCCAATTCACTCCGTGTTTCTCCGTGGAGATCTACCATTTCCCTGCAGATACTGTGTCTAAGAATTAAACTGGCCTTCTCCCATGGGAAATCACACACCCACCACTGGTCCTAGCTGGGGCTCTCTGAGGTGGGCCCAAAAGGTGGCCTATCAAAGGAGAAATGAGGTCGTCTTCAGGGACGGAACATCACTGTGTGGACCTGGCACCCTCCATGCAGGAACGAAGGGTGCTCTATGCATTGCAAAGTGGCGAAAGAGAAGTCAAACCTCAACAGGTGTGACAGGCCAATCACTACACATTTCCCTGGCCGTCTGTCCATACAAGAGGGGCTTGTTTTATTCAGAAGGATTGGCCAAAAGACAAGTCAAGGGAGTTCATTCCCTGGGAAGGGAAACAGAGCCAGATCAGGGTTTCAGGGTTCTTTAGCAGCAAACAAGACTTTCTTTCATGAGAAACACATATTTGAACAGAAGCTGATTTTCCGTCATCTATTTTCCTCACTCGCATGTGTGGGATCCATGGGAGTACCTTTTGCTGCTCTCTGAGGGCACTCAAGAGGCTGTTCCTGGGTAGTTGAACCAGTCTGAATTCCACGAATTCCATACAAAGTCTCAAATTTTCTGCATCCTTCCAAAATGGGTTTTGGGTTTGAATTCCTGGTGGGTCCTCACTACCCTAGCAGACAATGGCACAGCTCAGCATCCTTTGGATTCACATTGCCTTCATGATGCCTTATATTGAGCACCTTTTCATACATCTGTTTGGCCAGTCATTTGTTCCCTTTGAGCACAGTCTATTCAAGTCTTTTTCTCAATTCTTTCAATTGGTGAAATCCCATTCTTCCTTTCTTCTTCTTTTTTTTTTTTTTTGTTTGTTGTTTTCTGTTTTGTCAGTGAACACACCTTTTCTGAAATATGGACTGCAAACGGTGTCTCCAATCTGTGGGCTGCCTTTTTATTCTGTTCACTGTTTTAGAAGACGATGCTTTTTCTAGGCGGTCCTCTTGTCAAGCATCATGATGCCATCATGAGCTCATTTATTTGGGCACTTCTATTTCACTCCCACATGCCCTTGCCTATTTTTATGTCAGCACCATCCTGTTGACTCAGGGGAGTGATCCAAGGTATTGGAAGTTCAGCTTCTAGGGACCCACCACGTACTTCTTCAGATTCAGAAACGTTTTGACTCCTTGTGTTCTTTGTGGTTCCATACCTATTCTAGCAGTTTCTCTGTTTTGAGAACATGACATTGTGCTATTGGTCAGTATGGCACTGAATCTGTTCCCTATTTATTCTAGGAACTGGGGGTTCACCTTAATCTCTTAGGGTCCAAAGTCCTCCAACAGTGCCTGGTGGGTGTGCATGAGCCCAGGAACCTCTTACATATCAACGGCCCTGTCAGGCCAGCCAATAAGGCTAGAGAAATACACGGGAGAGTAGGGCTTGTCTCTCACTCCTGGTTGGTTTCTAATGCTGAGCTAACCAGGGAAGAGTCTGTCTAGTATCCATTTTAAACAGTCGTTTATTATCTCAATGAACTATAGGGAAATCATCAAACATCCAGTTGCTCACTCCCACTAACCACATGTCAAGAATCCCATAATGACTGGAGTATTAGATGGTTGCACTGGGAGGGGACAGAGGTCATGGGCATGCAGAACTGACACTGAGGTGACTGCTGCAGCATCCTGGTCTCATTAGAAGAGATGAAACTCCAATCTCTGTCTCCTCAAAGGGCTCCAGCTCCACCAGCCCTGTGAACATTTGACAGCAGAGCAAAAGGTTCAGGCAGATGCTGCATGGCCCATAGACATCTCAACAGAACTGAGATGAATGGGTGAGGCAGTCTCTCTCATAACAACATTGCTCCTATTTCAGTTCCTGCAGATTTGCGTGTAGAGAGCATCGACGACGCCAACAGTGAGGATGAAGTCTCTTCAGGTAGAGAACAGCACAGAGGCAGGGGACAGTGGGACATGGTTCCTGGAATAGGGGGTTGCCACTGCCGCTCTGGAGAATGAAAAAGGTGGATAAAAAAACCACCAAGGTAAGGGATGCATTGGCAACAGGCATGACTTGCTCATTTCATAGTTTCTGAATGAAAAGAACAGACATTGTGTCCATGGGCCTTTAGGGTAGGCTGGGTTTGTCATCATCACTAGACTCCTTGGGTGGCTCTTTTAATGATCATTCCCATCAAATCTTCTCTTGCCTCCCATTGCCACTGCCACATGTAAAAGCTTGGTCTCTTTGCTCATGTCCTCTCAGGAATGGTGCACAATAGATTCTGGGTCTTTCTTGGCATGGGCTCAGACCTGGTCATATTCATGACTTGTGGCCCCAACCACCCTCCCCTGTGCAAAATAACTAGGACACTACGTTCTATTGGGATCCAGGATGTGGAAGACAAGCAAACTCTCTCCCTCATAACATCCACTACGAAACCTTCTTGGTTCTGTCTAAGCTGCTGTGCCTTCGAGGGTACTCCCAGAGCTGGAGAAGGTAAAGAAAACTTCCCCTGGATTCACTACACAGGCTCCCATGTCCCTTAGCTTCTGCCAGCCTTCACACCCCAGCAGAGTCTGACCTGTGGACATGTTCCCAAGGGAAGGACGCCCCCATACAGCTGCCCTGGAGATGCCCTGTGGCAGGCCAGGGTCCCCTAAGCCTGTGTGAAGGGGCTTCAGGAGCTGCTTCACACTTCCTGTGCCAGGTGCACTCTACCTTTCACTAGCTGTCATCTAGCCATAGCACAGAACTTCTTGGGAGATGGGCCAGGGAGTCACAGCTCCACGCACAAACCCACCTCTGTCACACAGCTCTGGCCATGCTCCCCACCCCCTAGTCATGCCCAAACTGTAAATGTTCCTCAGGCCTGCCCAGGGCCCTACACACATCCCTGCCCCATCCATTCACTGCCAGCCTCAGCAGGAGCTCTGGTAGGAATCCTGTGATTCAGTGACCACACCTCTGGACATTTTCCAGGACTGCCCTGAACATCTGAGGGTATCTGGAGAATTTCCTGTGCTCCCATCTCCATTCATCCTCTGTAACACTTATGGAAACAGAGAGCACTGTATTAACTTGAAACATGTCCCTGGGAAGGTCATCTCAGTCACTGGGCAGACATGGCTATGGGGAGGTAGAGAGCCGTCTCTCACTGCAGTTCCCCAGCAATCCCAGACCTGGGACAGCTGCTCCCAGCACAGAGGGATCAAGGGTTGATTCCGTGGAACCAGGGTATCTCTTCTCTTTCCTTGGTTGCCCCCTCTTGGACAACATTATGACTGGTGGACCTTGGCAGGAGGAAGGACATGGAGCATCACTAGGGGAGGAGGAGGAGGAAAGGGAGAAGGGAGGGACAGGAACAAGGATAGAGGAAAGCAAAGTCCTGCAGAGGCAGTCTTAGGGACAGTGACAGCCTCAGAGGGAAAGGAACACACAGATGGGTCTGGGTTTTGGAGAGAATCGAAGGTGGGAAGAGCAGGTGGGCATCCAGAGACCCACCTGCACCCTGTGGAGTTCAAGTGACCATGACCCCGCAGGACTCAGAGCTGGGGCGTCACCCAAATGAGGGTAGAGCCCATCATCCCCAGAGTAGCAGGCCCGAGGTCGTCAACTGCTCTAACTCCCCTTTGTCCTCTCTCACAGCTACCCCAGCCTCCTTGCTGCTCTCTGACCTGGAGGAGGATTCCAGAGAAAAGGGCGATTCCAACAAAAGGAGCCACAATGCTCCTGTAATTCATTTCTACCACCATCTCTTGGGCTTCCTCTCTCATATGCCCATAATCACCTCCTCCCAGCTCTTCCCCGTTCCATGCTTTGATGACACCCACCTTGGAGGCCCTAATCTCTGGCAGGCACTCAGGATTTGCATCTGAACTGTCGCATGAAATCCCAGGGTATCCCTCCTCAGCCCTATCCTAGCATCCCCCTGACAGCTCACCACTGAGTCTGGGAAGCAGCCCTGGACAGCAGATCCAGGAGTAGGCCAGGGAGTCGGCAAGGAACAGCTCACACTACTGGAGGGGCCTCAGGAACGGAGGCTGGGCCTGGGTGTCCCCACTTGGTTCTCCGCTGTTGGGAGTCTGTGCTCATGCCCTGTTCTGCTCTTGCTTTCAGCTCTAAAGAAGTTTCCCTTCTGTGGACTTGACAGAAACAACAAGGGAAGCAGAAGAAGAGAAGGACTTGGGAAGGGGGTAAATTGGGTAGGAAAAGGGGCCAGCAAACATGGACACACACTCTCCCTCATTGCCCTGACTTTGTTGTGGGCATCTTGGGAAACAACACAAAACCCAGGGTGCTGCCCTGGCCTCAACCACAAAGAGGAGAGGAGAGGAAGGTCACAGTTCCTTCAGGCACTAGGAAGCCTGACAACATCCCATGGGGAACCTCCACCTGATCCGTGCAACTCCCTGTGGTGGTTGGGTGCTGTCGTCCAGGAGCTGCTGCTCTTGGAGGAAGGGCACTGGCTGTCTGGAGGGACTGGACCCCAGGCAGCCCATGCACTGTGCTCCTCTGGAAAAGTGCCCCACACCCCATTGACCCCTCACTCTGCACGACCCAAGCCTTTCCCTCCCACCCTGCAAAAGTCAGCAGATGGCTTGCTTCTGAACAACACTAGTCAGGAAGAGAGAGTGGTGGGGTGGCCCCATCTCCCACTTCAGGCACCTGACAAATGAGCAAACAAGACAGGCCCCCAGGTTCATAGGAGCAGGACAGTTCACCCCTCCCAGCACTGCATCCTTTTGGGCACGGAGTAGGCCCCATTCTCTGGCTGAGTCATGTACGCTGGCCACTCCTGTAGGATCTGACCAACACCTCCAGTCCTCTGAGCCTCCAAGACGACTTGCAGGAGGTAGCGGGTTCCCTCATGGCACCATTTAACTATGTGAATTTGATATTCTAGAGACTCTCATCAATCCCTCAATCTGCAGGGAAGATCCATCAGGGAAAGCCCTCCCTGCCTGTTTCCACCTTGACCACCACCTGCCCACAGCGTGGGACCCATATAAACCCACTTCCCATGGGAGTCAGGAGCACACCTTCTCTGTCACGCTACCTGCAACACTCGTGTGGGCAAAGGCTCCCCCCACAGAGAAGGGCATATCGAGGGCTCTCAGAGAGCCTGGGGAAGGGACAGTCCAGCAGGAGGAGGACCCGGCAGTAATGGAGCAAGAAGGTCAGTGAAGGGGCCTGAGCGACCCTGGGAGTGTAGCCTTCATTCAGCCTCAGGGGGCCCGTGGGAAACTTCCGTTTCTTCATGTCATACATGGGTCCTGCAGGAAAACATCTACCTCAATACCTCATAAGAGACGTCCCACAAAACCCCACAGGCCTCTCGTAAGACCTGCCCCAGGCCACATGCCACTCACTATCTCATACAACTCCACATGCTGTCTGCACAGCTACACCACAGGACAGTCTGCCCATGACCCCGAGGCACCAGAGTCTCCTGGGGTGCTCAGACAAAGGGAGCCAGGAGGGCCCTGGGGCCCCACTTGTGGTTTCGATTTGGGCCTGGAGGAAGATTCGGCATGAAAACATAAGGAAACACGCCTGCAGGAATGGCTCTCTTACACCTGACCTCCGTAGGCCAAAGTGAAGACTTCTGGGCAGCCCACCAGAAGACAACGAGGCAAGACAAGAGGACCCTCTTAGTCGGCCACCACACCCAGATTTGGCTGCCCAAGCCCTGCTGATGACTGACACTTGGAGCAGGAGGCAACAATCTGGGCCTACAATAGTCCATTGTTTGCTAGGACTGGGCCTTCCTGGGCCTGGGGATCACAGTAGCCTTCTGGTCTTTTCCCCTGTCTGCTTCAGGGACTGCTCCTCCTCCCACTGTCCCTCCAATCCCCAGCAACAATGCAGAGCATGACAGATGCAGAAAGAAGCAGGAATGCCAGTGCTCCTTGACCACCCTGGAATCGACTCGAGGGGCAGCAACCACCCCAGCTGTATTCCCCCAGTGTGCCACCCATTACCGCCCCTATCGCTTCCATGTGCCTGACCATGACCAACGCTGGGCTCAACACCGGCAGTGGCCCCATAAAATGGGCCCCGCTCAGTCTGTGTGTTTTGCAGTAGCAACAGGTGTAGGGAGGATAGGCTATCCCTAATCTGAGCACGACTTCTGGAGAACTCAGACACCATGGCAGAGGAACTAGGGCACCAAGTACACCGATGTACCTCGGGGAAAACATGGGCCTCAAGCATGGCAATGCTAGACACCTAGGACATACAGAAATGGGATCCAACATTCCTTTGTTGGGAATGCAAGTTGGTGCAGCCAATTTGGAGAACAGTGTGGAGATTCCTTAAGAAATTAAAAATAGAGCTTCCTTATGACCCTAAAATTGCACTACTGGGCATTTGCCCCAAAGATACAGATGTAGTGAAAATAAGGGCCATCTGTACCTCAATGTTCAGAGCAGCAATGGCCAAAATTCCTTTGGAAGCACATTAAAGCATTGCACATTTTGCACTACCTGAGCCCTCCAAGTCCAAAGCTCTCAGGAATCATTTCTTCTCAAAAGGCAACCCTAATCTATTTCCCTATGTTCAAGAAGAATCTCTTCTCCTTGTAACGGGGCATAATTTGAAACATGCGTGATTTGACCAAGGTTTGGACAGGACTGTCCTATGGAGAGAGCTAGGCAGAGACTCAGATGGGACTAAAAGGCTTTAAGGAACTAAGGCTGACTTTCAGAAAACCTGCAGCCATCAAGTCCCTTGGGAATATTTGCCTGACCCCTTGCTTCCAGACTGCCCCGCTGCCTCACCAGGAGCATAAATAATGTCACTCTCTGGCAGGTATAGGAACCTCGGATATATCAGGCACCTCAGGAAGGGGAATGTGCCCAAATCCACAGGTATTGCAGACATGTCTGATGCCAAGCTTTTCCCTTGGCTTCTGGCCTAGAGAGACAACAATTAGAGATTCCTCAAAAAAGTCCCTGTGATGCAGACTCTAAGCGATCAACATGATTGATCACTAGGCTTGCTAAGCTTTAGTTGATAATTGCACCGCATGGGTTAAAGCAGGACTTGCTTACCAAGGACGTGAGCCCTGAGCTGGCTGTCTCTGGAAAGGATCATTCTTATGAAGAGGAAAAATAGGCTTCAAAAACCCACCTTTGTGGACCTTCAAGTCTAAATCTGGTGGCCTTTCCATATGTGTTGCTTACCTAAGCTAGACAACTTGAGATCATCTTCAGAAACTTTTCCACATTAGCTCATGGAAAGGCAATCCCCTTGCTTCTTTTTCTGTGGGGATACCAGAACTCCATGGGCTCAGGGTTAATTCGACAACTGGAACATGTGATTGATTCCCCCACGACTGTAGACCTCAACTAGTACCTTGACCAATTGGATGGGGCTGGGATAAGGAACTCGTTCCCTCAAAGCCAGAGAACATACACCACTCCACAGGGTTCTCTGGGGACTTATGGAGACAATGAAGGACCCAGCTGTCCCTGTAACTGGAGTGGAGGGTGCACTTGTGAAGGCCCTTATCTATTGGACAAGTTTTCTCCCACTTACCGGTGACTCCTACTAATGAGGATACTTACATGAGACCTCAAAATTAAAAGGGTTTCTTGGAATGGTTTCTTCCCTCCAAGTCCATCTGATCCAAGAAGCCACCCCATTCAGGTACAATGGCAAACAAAGGCTTTAGCTAAGCATCCAACTGCCCTCCTTGGAAAAGGAACCTCCCAATTCGTATGGGGATGGCCGCTGACTCTAAGGATTTGGCATGAGATCCAGAGCACCAAAGAGAACAATGGCCACCAAACCATGATACAGGCTGATTTATCTAGTACCACCTTACGCTACCAAATACGCCTGAACTAACACCGGAAACCAGCCCAACTTTAAACCCAGCGACCCTTAGGCCTGGACCCGACCACTCTACGCCTATGACTCATAACTCTTGAAAGGTTCTTAAGTCAACCAGACTTTAGATGCCTCTAGAAAAATGGAGAGGACAGGTGCTTTAGCAATGGCAACAGTTTCATGGAAAGGGGGTAATAAAAACCAGGTATACTGTCATCAGTCGACCTCAGACTGCTGAGGCTAAAGCCTGTCAGCAAACATGACTGCCCCCAAAGCACAGATCCTAGTGCCCACCTCTTGGTTGTAATTGGCAAAAATCTTACAAGTATTTATCCTGACTCCAACAGGCCTTCTTCATCCCCTACTCCCATGAGGCAATTGACAGAAAAGTCTCTTCTTCCCAAGCTATAACCCGCCAACCCAACATGGGCCTGAAATTATTGCACATTCCAAGAATGGCCCTCCAAACCCGAGGAGCCCTTGAAAGCCTGAGTGCGGTTCAAGGAGACTCAGGATTGGATAAGGGCCCCTAGGTGGGTCCCAATGGCCATGAAGCTCTAACCTGGGCCCATGGCTTTCCCAAGCTTCAGAGACCACCAGACACTTAGGGTGGGCCTAGATGCATGGGCCTATTATTGAAACCATTACCAAACCAGCCGACCTTCCCCATTTCAAGCAACGGTGCACGTGTGCTCCGTTTCATTGACATGGCCACCTAGTATCCATCTTTGTCCCTCTTTGGGACTGGAGGATCATGTGGCATGGGGAAGTTCTTACAGAGTACACAGGCAAGGTCCTACATGTCAGTCAAAACAGGATTTCTCAATGAAATAAGGGATTAATCCCAATGCATGAAGCAGTTCTACAAACCCAAAGGCTTCAGATGTTGTTACTGCTGCACAAGGTGGAGCTTGTGCCAATCTAAAGACAGAATGATATGGGCACATTCCCCATGATCACACAGAGATTTCTGGTTTCCTAACAGATACCACTGCTCAAATCCACACTTCCAAGGATCCCTCTCTTTAAGGATTGGCTCAACTCGTGGCCTGGGGGAGGGTTCTCACCCATTATCAAAGGACTCTTCATGGGGATTCTCCTTCTCTTTCTTCTTCTAACCCTGTTGTGTTTTCCCCCACCCCTCCCCGTCTCTGCAGGTGGTGCCAGAAACCCTTCACTGCAGTAACTTCCAGAGGACAGCTGGTCCTTTCCACTCAGCAAGTTCCAGTCACAACTTCTCCCCTGCACTCAGCGGCCTCTTCATTTCACGACTCTGACACAGAGAGCCCCCCCCCCACCAGCTGACCAGGAAAGACCCAGAGTTAGGGACAGCTCAGTGTTCCTACTCTGCAGGAAGAATTTACAGAAGATGAGACCGGCATCCTTCAACAACCTTATCGACAGAAGGGTCTAAACTCTTCAGGGGCACATGAGGAGGGAGGAGAAGGGTAGTTGAGCAGAAAGTAGGAGCTGGCAGGCCACACTGCCCCCCCAACATGTGATATGAGTGACATTTCTCTGGTGCTCTGACTGCCCTAAAATAAGGAAAGGAAAAAACAGATTTTCCACAAATAGAGATCAAAACCCTGCAAGACCAGAGTCTCCCTCAGTTTATAAAAGTCCTTGTGATTCTCAAGGATTAGGCTTGCTTAATGAGAGGCTAGCTACCATGCAGATACCTGTAACTCCATTTCCTGAAGCCCTAACATCCCCACACCCCTCCATAATACTGAGAGAGGCTGAGGCAGAAGGAAATGTCAATAAAACAGAATGTCTATTCAAACCTGCAGTCCCTTGAGAAGGACTTGTGAGAGGAGGAAAGTAGCATTCATCCAGGAAGCTCCCAAGTATCTTTCTATTAATGCCTTCCTAGAAGGATAAACCACCTTAATTTCACATGAGCAACGTTTCCTGTGTCCTGTGTGTCCTCTGTCCTACTGCAACGTTCTTGCAAAACCTCCCTTTTGCCTGACCTCCCCCAATGCCATCCTAGAGAATAAGCATCCCATCACAACCCCAGCATAACACAGAAATCTGAATAATTTTATTTCTCAGCTGAAATGCGCCTCAAGTCAATCCATCGCCTTGGTGTCTGTAAAAGTCACTGGCTTGAACACGACTCACCAATATAGTCTTTGAAACATAAACATCTAAAACTTAATCAGAAGTTGACATGGGTGTTAAGGTACCGTGTAAAAAGATCTTTCTGAATTCCGGAAAGTAACACTGCACCCGACTACAAGTGGCTTGCAGAGGTTGATGCAGAGACTATTCCTGAAGGAAGGGGCTGAAATTCATAGGTTGAGTCAGGAAGAGAGGAACATGAGTGAGCAATCCTTCCACAGCCCCTCCTGCTCTGGCCATTAGCAGAGGTTTCACACTGCACAGGAACCCGGCCAATGCTGGGGCACAGGAGGAAGATTTCTCATGTCCCTCAGCTCATTCCATGTGTGTTATGTCCTGGGAAGAGAAACCTTGGATTTACTGACAATGTAGAAGAGCCTTCAGCCACGTGTCCCTGGTGCCAGTGACATCAGAACTCATTCATCCTGGATCACACCACACAAATCTCCCCAGTGTGGGAGAGCCTTTGGTCGGGGCTCTAACCTCAGAAGACACGATAGAACTCACCCTTCCCAGGAAAGTAGACATGACACACATGGGGGAAACAATTTCAGGGCAGTGCTCAACTCTGTACACAGCAGAACCACGGGAGAGACACCTTAGGGATTTAACAAAGATGGGAGACCCTTCATTCAGAGAGCTCTGCTCTTATTCTTACCCAGGACCTCACACGGTCTAGAAGCCATGTGGTTGGATTGCTGTACCAGAGCTCACAACAACATTCATCACTTTGAGGCCATGGGCACATTCCCACAGACAGAAACTGGTTGAATGCCATCTTTAGGGAAAAACATTTAGTCCCGCCATACGCTTAGCCAACATCCACACCAGTGGGAACCCCGACAAATGCGGTCAACATGGATGAGCCGTTAGATACAGCTCTCACATTTGTAGATACCAGACATCTCAGAGCAGGGAAAACTGTGTTTTCATCACTGGGGTCCTGCCTTTACCCAGAGCACCCACCTTTCTCGCCACCACAGAAATCACACAGTATAAACCCTGTGTCTCCGATTACTGAGGCAGAGCCTTCTGCCAGAAGTGGTCCCTTTCCCAACACCAGAGAACTCACACGAGGAGAACCACTAGCACTGTATCTTGGTGGAAGAAGCTTCAACTGGGGCTCTGGCCTGAGCTCCTACTACCGTCACAGACAGGGGCTCTTCCCTCACACAAGAGCGAAGGTGCAGGGATCTCCTGGGATGCCCTGCATCATCGCTGCTGCTGAATGCCAAAGAAATCCATGTGGGAAACCCATTCCCCATGGAGCCAACACGTGAAGGACCTGGGAGGATTCACACAGAAGAAAATCCTCCTGGTGTGATGAGGAAAGGAATGTCCTCCGTTATACCTTCTTCCTTAGCCAGCAAGGACACCCTCACATTGAGGAAACACTGATTGCAACACAACGGGAGCGTGGAGATACTTCCCCTGATGCTCACATCCAAAAATCACTGGGCAAATACCTCCCAAGGAATTTTTAGGGTGAAAATGAGATACAAACTCAGACACTGACAATTTTTCACTGCAAACATATACAACTGCGTCATGTTCTGAGGGATGCTGAATGCAGTATTTCAGTAACCAATAGCTAGAAATAAAGCAAATCTTCTCCCATCCATCAGTACTTGCATAAAGGCCAGTATCTCCGAACAGGCGGGGTCTCACAACCGTGCATACTGTGCCAGTTAAGAACGGGGGACTCTCCTTTACTAGCTCTCACAATTGACACAGGTACTCTCTTGGTAGGAAGTTTGATGGGAGGAAATAACACTGCCTGGGATCCATGAGAACATCAATTGAAGGGTTAACTTAGAATCTTAGAACATAAGTTTTTGACGTATGTTCACGAAAACATTAATCTATTGATGTATGTAAATAGCAAGGATGAATGGGAACAAGACTCAACAAACAAGTGGTTTGTGATCTACCGCTCATGTGTCCTTAATTCTACTAATATTTTCCTCATAAGTTGGAAAGGATTTACAAATTAATTACATGCTTGGAAATATTTCTATTTTCTTTACTTATTTAAGAGCAAGAGAGCTAGAGAGGGAGCAAGAACAGTCCGGGTCGGGCAGCAGAGAAGAGGGAGAGGAAGCAGGCTTCACTTTGAGAAGGGTTCCCAATGCAGGGCCTGATCTCCCAGGATCCAGGGATCTTGTCCTCAGTCGAAGGCAGATGCTTAACTAACTGTGCCACCCAGGGGCTAGCAAATTAATTTCATCTTTTATTTTTTATTTTTTTATTTTTTATTTTTTTTAAGATTTTATTTATTTATTTGACAGGGAGAGATCACAAGTAGACAGAGAGGCAGGCAGAGAGAGAGGAAGGGAAGCAGGCTCCCTGCTGAGCAGAGAGCCTGATATGGGACTTGATCCCAGGACCCCGAGATCATGACCTGAGCCGAAGGCAGCGGCTTAACCCACTGAGCCACCCAGGCGCCCTAATTTCATCTTTTAAAATGGTGCTGTTTTGGAAGAACTGTGTGTATCAGCCCAGGAATTAAACCATACTGCAGATTCAGGCAGTGAGGGCTACCTCCCCCTCTATGAGAATTTGGTAGCCAAATGCTTTTCTGCACCAAGAATAGCTACTTACCTCTTGGCATGAGAAAGTGTTAAGACCATTGCCAATACAGAAATAGTCCCCAATTTAGAAGATTATAGTACAGGAGGGTTGCACATACGCTCCCTTTCATAAACACAAAGCACATCCAGGAATGCTTGTGTGGTTCTTTTATTTAAGGGACCAACTCTTGATTTTGGCTCAGTTCCTGATATTAGGGCTGTCAGATCAATCCCCTGACATGTGTAATCCTCTGCACAGCAGGTGAAGCCCGCTTAAGGGTCTCTCTCTCCCTCCGTACCTCCCCTTCCAAACTTGGCTACCAGAAGTTCCATGATGTCTGTTATAGACTAAAGGAGGAGTGTATAGGACAAGAAGTGACCCAGACATCAATCACCATTGGCAACTAGTGACAAGAGACTGAATAAACTTCTTGCTGCTCCCAGAACCAAACAGAACACTTGCAGAAACCCTATTACAACTGCATTTCACATGACCATCTTAGTGATGCTTACTTTTCCTAGAATCTTCATATGAGAAATATGTTCTCATTCATCTACCCTGAATCTTCAGAAATATCGAATTCATACAGGAGATGTCCATACACCTCCTACCTCCTCATGTCTTCTCTATTCTATGTGAGTGAACTTCTTACTGACCCTCTTGATTTTGGCTGAGGTGATGATCCCAGGGTTATGAGATTGAGCCCTGTGTCATGCTCTGCAAACTGCAAAGCGTTTGGAGCCTGCCCAGTGTCTCCCTCCCTCTCTCGCATGTACCCCTCTAAAAAAAAAAAAAAAAAAAAAAAAAAAAAAAGCATGTCCTCTAAGAGGTCCATTTGTAAAGATGCCTGATATTATTTACTCTAGTTTACTGGCACTTAAAAGAATGTGTTGGCAGAAAACATTATTTTGGAGAGAATATCTATTTATAAGATAACCCTGCAACAACTAAAGACTCTGCTAACAGAAGCAACCTGTAGTTCAGATGTTTTGTTTGGAGCAGGGAGTTGCAGAACCTTCTCCATATGCACCACTAAGTAATTTTCCCCAAGCAACAAACTCTAGATGTTCTGATTAAGGGTACATCTCCAATTTAATTGAAAAGAAGAGGGCATCTTTCCCTCCAGAAAAAAGACAGAAGCCAGTAAAAAAGGCACCCAAGTCAAGGCCTGAACCTCAACCCAGGTGGAAGGTTCAGAACCAGGACAACTTACCGCTTTGATGCACATCCACCAGAGAGACGACAGGGGTCACACTCCTGTACGTGTTGCACTTGAATCTGAACTGAAGAGACAGAGGCCAGACCTACTGGATGCGGCCAATGAGGCCAAGTCACCTGAGCCTCGAAGTACCACCTATAAAAACAGGTATAGCATTTAGCTGAGGTCTCAGAACCCATACTCAGGAAGACACAATGTCATACAAAACTGAAAAGATGCTCCTCCCTTCCAGCAGAGAGCACAAGCTCAAAGAGGCCAAAACCACAGGATCCCGAAACTGGTGAAAGACTTAGCATTGCTGCTGGTAGACCTTCAAATAATACATGCATGGTCAATTGGCTACCAGGAGTTCCATGATATCTATGCCAGACTCAAGCAGGGGGATGTGGGCCAGTAGATGGCCCAGAGGTCAATCACCATTTGCAACTAGTGACGAGAGTCTAAATAAAGTTCCTGCTGCTACTAGAACCCAAACAGAAGATCTGCAGAAAACCTATTTCAACTGCATTTTACATGACCTTCCTAGGGATGCATACTTCTCCTTGAATCTTCTTTCACCTTTGACACGCTTACTCATTCATCTACCCAGTCACTTCAATGACAGGGAACTCCCATAGGAGATGTGCATATACTCTACCTCCTCAATGTCTTTTCTACTCTATGTGAGTGACTCTTGTGAGTTAGTCTTGCTTCCTTTCTTTTTTCACAACTCTATTTGGCTGAAATGAACCTCTGGTCTTTCCTTTCTAAGACATGCCTCTCATGGACCCTGGAACTCAAAAAAGAAAAAAAAAAAAAACAATAACTAATCACCATCCAATATGAATGTAACCTATACCTTGGAGATGGAAGTTATTTCACTCCTAACCAGAGATGATGCTACTGACACAAAGGACAAGCCCTCCAACAGCCAGCTTCTAGAGGACTTTGGAACAATTCGGGGTGTAGTTCTGATAGGATTTTCCCAATCAGAAAACACTGCCAGCCTCCAAAGTGAGGTCCCTTAACATGATTGTGAGCTAAAGAGATTTGGAGCTTCATGGGACCCATTGTGTGGCACGGAAATGCCTGGCACTGGTGGCAGCGGGTTCCAGTCCACATGGCTGATGGATTTCAGGTCAACGCATTTGGGATGTTTTCTTAGATGCAAGAAGGCAGCCGCAAGCACACTTGGTTTCTTAGCATCTATTCTAACTAAGTCTGGCAGGCATAGTGACGGACAATTCCATAAAGATTTTGGAACCCTGCTGCATTGGAAGTTTCATGAGCAATCTCTAGAGTGAACTTTCAGTAGTGTACCAGGCCAAAGCCAAGCACAATACTCCCATCAGACTTAACTGCAATACCTGTCAATTTGGGTGGATTCCTCTTCACAAGGTCCCCCAAATATCCTGAGGTTCCTATACCTGCCAACAAGTAACATTCTCTACTTATCCGGCAAGGCTCCTGGGAACTGTCTCATCTAGTTGTCAAGCCACTATTGCCAAGGGGCTCCATAAAGCCACCCTTAATTCCAGAAAATTGTCTGGTCATTATCGGAGTCTATACATGTTACTCTCAAATTGGACATTTCACTCAATCCCTTGGTAAAATAACCAATGATTCCAGTGGCGTCCTGTTACAAGAAAAAGGCACTTGTGCTGATTGTACGCCAATAATCCTAAGTACCTTCGAAGAAAGAATTCTCTCCGAGAGTTTCTGAATGATAGAGGGTACAGGGAGGGAGAGAAGATAAATACTCCCATTTGTTACCAGAGAAATATTTCGTCACATTTCTGTAGAACATGGATACTTTCAGATACCGTTTCCCTCAATCTGGAAGAAGAAACATTAAAGAACCAGCAATGTTTCAAACAAGAGTCACAAAGGTAGACTCATCTTCCTCAACTCACTCAGTCCCCCCTTATTGATTCTTGTTCAGCTTGAATGCAGCTTTTCCAAGAGTTCTGCAAATCTGTACCCAGTTGTCTGAGAATTTTCATAATCAGACAGTAAGACCCCACAAGACACATCACCGTGTACAGTCACAGCCATTTAATGTTAGAGTAGGAATGAAAGGCCTATGGACACATGTTTAATGAGATATATTTTCACCAAACATAGAAGGCAAGACGTCAACATGGAAGCAGAGAGGCCACAAGACATGAATCTTGGTCTCCAGGGCATGGCATGTCCATGAGTTTCTGTATCTCCAACCAAACATACTCATGTCTTCTGAGCTAAGTGTTCTGCTTCTAGAATTTTCTCCCAAGGAGAATACCAGAGGGGTTGTAAAGGATTTGCAACAGTGTTCATGGAGGCTTCCTGGATGATAGCGAAACCCTGCCAGCCACCACCTTGCCTGAGTCCCACAAACATGTTCAGTGTCCCCTTTGCATCCACCATGGTCAGGCAGGTCTAGCCCTTTCTCCCTTGGTTGCACAGCACATCTCCTGGTGTCCACCAGGCCGCTCGGCCTCTGTGTTCCATGTCCTCGATGGATATCTTTGGAAGAAGGTAACCTACAAA
The DNA here is from genome assembly GCF_902655055.1 of Lutra lutra. Taxonomy (NCBI): domain Eukaryota; kingdom Metazoa; phylum Chordata; class Mammalia; order Carnivora; family Mustelidae; genus Lutra; species Lutra lutra. The sequence continues at coordinate 59,566 of NW_025923836.1, read as the reverse complement.
GGGGTGGAGAGAACAAATATTCCCACACTTTCTCCCTCCTTGCACCCATCCTAGGTTTGTGCAGGGGGAGTAGAGTTGCAGGGACATGCAGATGGGGTTCTTCTTCTGTGGCACCTCCAAGAATCCCCTTGCATGGAACCTGAGCCTTAGAGCTTAGCAGGTTATTTTGGTCTCCACCCCCACTGTCCACCCCAGCCACGGGGCAGCATTCCAAATGCCAGCCTCCTCAGAAAGAACTCCCACACCCTAGCTAGCTGCCCTCAATCCAACGCCCAGGTGCTGACCTAGGCATTTGAAAGGAGACTGGATGAGGAGAAATGCCCACTCATCCAGGTGCCTGAGTGCATTCCACACCACACTTTCTACTTCAGGGTCGTGGTGATGGCAGACTTCCCGCTGTGTGCTTTTTGCCCTGAAAGATGCTAACCCTCCAATGTGGCACAGAGCACAGAGCCGGGCTTCAGACCCCGGTGGCCTGGCTGGCTGATGTGGCTGCCTGGGCCTGCCCCCGTCCATCCCTGGCTCCAGTTCTTTCCTATGAGCCTGGTACCTGTGTCTCTGGCTCTGCTCTGGTGCGCTGGGCCCTGGATGCAGGCCATCAACAGGCAGTTGAGGAGCCACAGAGTCCAGCTGGCTGTCCCTGTGCTCCCCTCAACCCAACCACCATGTTGACCAATGTGGACCAGGTGCCTGATAGGACTGCAGCCCCCGCCTTCCTGCTCAACCTCAGGGGCACTTCTGAAGCAAGGCACATCAGCCCCAAATACCTGCTCCCCAGCCCCCTCCCCACCAGCCGAATAACCCCTAGGGACAGATGTATAGAGAATCCAACACAATCTATACTACAGGCATTACATTTCACTCAGCCTCTCATGGTATGCAGGTGGGTCAGAGGAGGATTCAGCACAATAGCACAAATAACACTTGAGTAGTGAGCAAATGGGTTTCTCCCAGGGTGGCAACATTTCCAGATACCCTGCAGGAGGCCTGGTTGTCAGCCTACCTGTGCTCCAGTAAGAGCCCTGCTCTGACATTGATGAGCAAACCACAGACCAAGAGTACTTCTGCAGGTAAATGGGCCCAAATGTGTCCTGGATCCTTTCATTTTGTTGTTTTGATTTTTCTCCAAAGTCCAGGGAGATACCTCTTGGGCATGGATAGGACTCTCCATTCAAGAGCACAGGAGGCAAACGAGCCATACGTTCCCCCAACACAACTCCTGGATAGGCCGGGTCAAGCTATTACTCATGGTCTACCGTGTGACCTCAGCTGGGGCAAAGCACAGCCTGCACCCTGGATGTGGAGAGAACAGGGATGCAGTCCCTGTACCACACATTCTGAAGCCAGAACTCTAAGGGAACTATACATGTGGACTGGTTGTAGCAAAGAAACTTGCAGGCACCACGCTGACCTGAAAGCCACCCAGGCTCCTGTCAGCTTCAGAGTGGTTGTTCAGTGGCTGGTCTTCATTCCAGATTGCCCCTGCTCTGTCCTGACTTCGACCTAAGCTGTAACCCCTGCGGTACCTCCAAGTCAGGTGGCTTAAAAAGTGCCTAGATTAGTTGGGGGGGCCCTGGGAAGGGAACCCACTAAGGCAGATACCAGGATGAGGTTGGAGGGCATAACAGGGGCTCACTGAGATGGGAACCCACAGCAGATTGTTGTGGGTAAAGGGAGCCCAGAGTCTTTGGAGGGTGTCCACATCACTGCCTCAACAGTTGTGTTCCTGTCAAATGACTGAATCTGTCTGTGCCCCTCGTCTTCTGTAGAACTGGGCCTGACAGCACTTTGTCCCCCAGGATTTGGTGTGGAGAAACCAAGACGATGAACAATAAGCACCTCACCAGTGTTTGGAACAGAAGCGGCATCCATGAAGACACATCTCCTTAAGATTGCTTGGTAGGAAACATATTTTGGAACACCTGGCACAGCTGGTCATGTGGTTTTGAACATCTGAGAAAAAGCACCTGGCTTCAGGGAGCCTCCCTCCAACTTGGTGACTCAGTGACACCCTGATTCAGTTACACAGCCTCCTCTACAGGGAAATTGCTGCTGGTCTGTTAAATAGCGGGCTGTGTAGACACACTACCCTGCAAGCCCTGCCCCAGGAAGTCGTGGACCCAGCAAGTTTGTGGCTCCCAATTGGACCCAGCTATCCTCCCCATGTCACCAGGACAGCGGACCTGGGCCTCTGGCCTTACCTCGCTTCTCATTGGTGATGATGGTGGTCTCTAGGGGCTCCCCCAGCCCTGCCTCATCTTGGTCATCAGCCTGAAGATGTACACTGACTTTGGGGCCAGCTCAGTGGCCATGAATTGCCTCACCATGGCACCCATGTCGACTGTGGTGAACGTGCTGGAGCTGCTGTTAGTCAAGCAGTAGGGGATCTGATACCCTGTAGGCGGGACATGAGGGCCATACGTCAGTCTCATCACCCCCTCAGACCCCACATTCCTGCCACCCTGCCACCACCACTCTGTCGTGTTTCCACCACGTAATTACTCCTCTGCCGGCATCTGAGAGGAATGGCACAGCCACAGTGGCAGATGGAACCTTTGAGTGCTGGGCCCCAAGACTCTCATTCCCCTTCATCTATCCCTCCACCAAGATGTGGAAACAGTTTCATCTTTAGTGATTCAATACTTACATAAAACACCAGTACTCATCATATCAGCAAAATTAACACCTCCCAAAAAAACAAGTTCCAGAACCATGTGCCTTTTGTGGTAAATTCTACCATTCAGGGAAGGATTCATATTAGTCCTTTGCCCAGTTAAAAAAAAAAAAAAAAAAAAAAAAAAAAAAAAAAAAAAAAAAAAAAACCAGAAGAAAACGTTTCTAAATTCATTTGCTGAGGCCAACTTTACCCTAATACAAAAATAAACAAGGACACCCCCAGAAAAAATCTTACAGTCCAATAACCTTGATGACCACAGATGCAAAAATGTTCAACAAAATATTAGCAACCCAAGTTCACCAATATGTTCAGAGGATCATATACTATGATCAAGTGGGAGCTAGCAGGAATGCAATGATGGTTTACATGTGCACATCAATCAATGTGATACAGCACATTAACAAAATAAAGAATAAAAATGATGTGATCAGTTGTAAGATGTTCATGCTTCCCTAAATCATCTACAGTTTCATTGCAATTACTATCAAAATTCTAAGGACATTTTTCAGGAGGGGGAGGAGTCAAGATGGCGGAGAAGTAGCAGCTGAGACTACTTCAGGTAGCGGGAGATCAGCTAAATAGCTTATCTAAAGATTGCAAACACCTATAAATCCAACGGGAGATTGAAGAGAAGAACAGCAATTCCAGAAACAGAAAATCAACTACTTTCTGCAAGGTAGGACTGGCGGAGAACTGAATCCAAAGCGACGGGAAGATAGACCGCGGGGGGAGGGGCCGGCTCCCGGCGAGCAGCGGAGCGACGGAGCACAAAATCGGGACTTTTAAAAGTCTGTTCCGCTGAGGGACATCGCTCCAGAGGCTTAACTGGGGTGAAGCCCGCACGGGGTCAGCGCGGCCTAAGGTCCCACAGGGTCACAGAAGGATGGGGGGGGGGGGGTCTGAGTGTCGCAGAGCTTACCGGTATTGGAACAGGGAAGCCGGCTACAGAGACAGAGCCGAGGAGAGAGCTCTAAACTCGGGGTTACCTTGAACCGGTCGCAGGCTCGGTCAGCTCGGAATGCGGCCAGAGGCCAGGGTGACGGGAGTCATTGGGTGCTGTTCTCTGAGGGTGCACTGAGGAGTGGGGCCCCGGGCTCTTGGCTCCTCCAGGCTGGAGACTGGGAGGCCTCCATCTTCACTCCCGTCTTCCGGAAATCTACGGAAAGCGCTCAGGGAACAAAAACTCCCAAAAGCAAACCCAGCAAACCCGAGCGGATTACTCAGCCTGGCCGTGGGTAAGGGCCGTGCAAATCCGCCTGGGGCAAAGACACTTGAGAATCACTACAACAGGCCCCTCCCCCAGAAGATCAACGAGAAACCAAGCCAGGACCAAGTTCACCTACCAAGGAGTACAGTTTCAATACCAAGGAGAGCGGCGGAATTTCAGAGGAGAAGAAAGCAAAGCATGGAACTCATGGCTTTTTACCCATGATTCTTTAGCCTTGCAGTTAATTTAATTTTTTTTCTATTTTTCAATTTTTTTCTCTTCTTCTGCTATATTTTTTAAACTTTTACCGTTTTCTTTTTTTAACGTTTTTTAAAGATTTTATCTAATATATATATATTTTTTCCTTTTTATATTTTTTATCGGCTTTTGTTTTTTAATAGTTTTTTTTCTCTCTCTTTTTTTTTCTTCTGAACCCCTTTTTATCCCCTTTCTCCCCCCTCACGATTTGGGATCACTTATGATTTTGCTAAAGCATATTTTCCTGGGGTTGTTGTCACCCTTTTAGTATTTTACTTGCTCCTTCATAGACTCTTATCTGGACAAAATGACAAGGAGGAAAAATTCACAACAACAAAAACAAAAAATAACAAGAAGCAGTACATAAGGCTAGGGACCTAATCAATACAGACATTGGTAATATGTCAAATATAGAGTTCAGAATGACGATTCTCAAGGTTCTAGCCGGGCTTGAAAAAGGCATGGAAGATATTAAAGGAACCCTCGTGGGAGATATAAAAGCCCTTTCTGGAGAAATAAAAGAACTAAAATCTAAACAAGTTGAAATAAAAAAAGCTATTAATGAGGTGCAAGCAAAAATGGAGGCTCTCACTGCTAGGATAAATGAGGCAGAAGAAAGAATTAGCGATATAGAAGACCAAATGACAGAGAATAAAGAGGCTGAGCAAAAGAGGGACAAACAGCTACTGGACCAGGAGGGGAGAATTCGAGAGATAAGTGACACCATAAGACGAAACAACATTAGAATAATTGGGATTCCAGAAGAAGAGGAAACGCAGAGGGGAGCAAAAGGTATATTGGAGAGAATTATTGGAGAGAATTTCCCCAATATGCAAAAGGGAACAAGCATCAAATTCCAGGAGGTTCAGAGAACCCCCCTCAAGATCAATAAGAATAGGTCCACACCCCGTCACCTAATAGTAAAATTTACAAGTCTTAGTGACAAAGAAAAGATCCTGAAAGCAGGCCGGGAAAAGAAGTCTGTAACGTACAATGGTAAAAATATTAGATTGGGAGCAAACTTATCCACAGAGACCTGGCAGGCCAGAAAGAGCTGGCATGATGTATTCAGAGTACTAAATGAGAAAAACATGCAGCCAAGAATACTATATCAAGCTAGGCTATCATTGAAAATAGATGGAGAGATTAAAAGCTTCCAGGACAAACAAAAGCTGAAAGAATTTGCAAACACAAAACCAGCTCTACAGGAAATATTGAAAGCGGTCCTCTAAGCAAAGAGAGACCCTAAAAGTAGTAGATCAGAAAGAAACAGAGACAATATACAATAACAGTCACCTTACAGGCAAGACAATGGCAATAAATTCATATCTCTCAATACTTACCCTGAATGTTAATGGGCTAAATGCCCCAATCAAAGGACGCAGGGTATCAGAATGGATAAAAAAACAAAACCCATCTATATGTTGCCTGCAAAAACTCATCTTAAACCCGAAGACACCTCCAGGTTTAAAGTAAGGGGGTGGAAAAGAATTTACCATGCTAATGGACATCAGAAGAAAGCAGGAGTGGCAATCCTTACATCAGATCAATTAGATTTTAAGCCAAAGACTATATAGGACACTATATCATACTCAAAGGAACTGTCCAACAAGAAGATCTAACAATTTTAAATATCTATGCCCCTAACGTGGGAGCAGCCAACTATATAAACCAATTAATAACAAAATCAAAGACACACATCGACAAGAATACAATAATAGTAGGGGATTTTAACACTCCCCTCACTGAAATGGACAGATCATCCAAGCAAAAGATCAACAAGGAAATCAAGGCCTTAAATGACACACTGGACCAGATGGACATCACAGATATATTCAGAACATTTCATCCCCAAGCAACAGAATACACATTCTTCTCTAGTGCACATGGAACATTCTCCAGAATAGATCACATTCTTGGTCCTAAATCAGGTCTCAACTGGTATCAAAAGATAGGGATCATTCCCTGCATATTTTCAGACCACAATGCTCTAAAGCTAGAACTCAATAACAAGAGGAAATTTGGAAAGAACCCAAATACATGGAGACTAAACAGCATCCTTCTAAAGAATGAATGGGTCAATCAGGAAATTAAAGAAGAATTGAAAAAATTTATGGAAACAAATGATAATGAAAACACAATGGTTCAGAATCTGTGGGACACAACAAAGGCAGTCCTGAGAGGAAAATATATAGCGGTACAAGCCTTTCTCAAGAAACAAGAAAGGTCTCAGGTACACAACCTAACCCTACACCTAAAGGAGCTGGAGAAAGAACAAGAAAGAAACCCTAAGCCCAGCAGTAGAAGAGAAATCATAAAGATCAGAGCAGAAATCAATGAAATAGAAACCAAAAAAACAATAGAACAAATCAATGAAACGAGGAGCTGGTTCTTTGAAAGAATTAATAAGATTGATAAACCCCTGGCCAGACTTATCAAAAAGAAAAGAGAGAGGACCCAAATAAATGATCATGAATGAAAGAGGAGAGATCACAACGAACACCAAAGAAATACAGACAATTATAGGAACATACTATGAGCAACTCTGCGCCAACAAATTTGACAATCTGGAAGAAATGGATGCATTCCTAGAGACATATAAACTACCACAACTGAACCAGGAACAAATGGAAAGCCTGAACAGACCGATAACCAGTAAGGAGATTGTAACAGTCATCACAAATCTCCAAACAAACAAAAGCCCAGGGCCAGATGGCTTCCCGGGGGAATTCTACCAAACATTTAAAGAGGAACTAATTCCTATTCTCCTGAACCTGTTCCATAAAATAGCAATAGAAGGAAAACTTCCAAACTCATTTTATGAGGCCAGCATCACCTTGATTCCAAAACCAGACAAGGATCCCATCAAAAAAGAGAACTACAGACCAATATCCTTGATGAACACAGATGCAAAAATTCTCGCCAAAATACTAGCCAATATGATTCAACAGTACATTAAAAGGATTATTCACCACGACCAAGTGGGATTTATTCCAGGGTTGCAAGGTTGGTTCAACATCCGCAAATCAATCAATGTGATACAACACATTAATAAAAGAAAGAACAAGAACCATATGATACTCTCCGTAGATGCTGGAAAAGCATTTGACAAAGTACAGCATCCCTTCCTGATCAAAACTCTTCAAAGTGTAGGGATAGACGGCACATACCTCAATATTATCAAAGCCATATATGAAAAACCCACCGCAAATATCATTCTCAATGGAGAAAAACTGAAAGCTTTTCCGCTAAGGTCAGGAACACGGCAGGGACGTCCGTTATCACCACTGCTATTCAACATAGTACTAGAAGTCCTAGCCTCAGCAATCAGACAACAAAAGGAAATTAAAGGCATCCAAATCAGCAAAGAAGAAGTCAAACTATCACTCTTCGCAGATGATATGATACTATATGTGGAAAACCCAAAAGACTCCACTCGAAAACTCCTAGAACTTGTACAGGAATTCAGTAAAGTGTCAGGATATAAAATCAATGCACAGAAATCAGTTGCATTTCTCTACACCAACAACAAGACAGAAGAAAGAGAAATTAAGGAGTCCATCCCATTTACAATTGCACCCAAAACTATAAGATACCTAGGAATAAACCTAACCAAAGAGACTAAGAATCGATACACAGAAAACTATAAAGTACTCATGAAAGAAATTGAGGAAGACACAAAGAAATGGAAAAATGTTCCATGCTCCTGGATTGGAAGAATAAATATGGTGAAAATGTCTATGCTACCTAAAGCAATCTACACATTTAATGCAATTCCTATCAAAGTACCATCCATTTTTTTTCAAAGAAATGGAACAAATAATCCTAAAATTTATATGGAACCAGAAAAGACCTCGAATAGCCAAAGGAATTTTGAAAAAGAAAGCCAAAGTCGGTGGCATCACAATTCCGGACTTCAAGCTCTATTACAAAGCTGTCATCATCAAGACAGCATGGTACTGGCACAAAAACAGACACATAGATCAATGGAACAGAATAGAGAGCCCAGAAATAGACCCTCGACTCTATGGTCAACTCATCTTCGACAAAGCAGGAAAGAATGTCCAATGGAAAAAAGACAGCCTCTTCAATAAATGGTGTTGGGAAAATTGGACAGCCACATGCAGAAAAATGAAATTGGATCATTTCCTTACACCACACACGAAAATAGACTCAAAATGGATGAAGGATCTCAATGTGAGAAAGGAATCCATCAAAATCCTTGAGGAGAACTCAGGCAGCAACCTCTTCGACGTCAGCTGCAGCAACATCTTCCTAGGAACATCGCCAAAGGCAAGGGAAGCAAGGGCAAAAATGAACTATTGGGATTTTATCAAGATCAAAAGCTTTTGCACAACAAAGGAAACAGTGAACAAAACCAAAAGACAACTGACAGAATGGGAGAAGATATTTGCAAATGACATATCGGATAAAGGGCTAGTGTCCAAAATCTATAAAGAACTTAGCAAACTCAACACCCAAAGAACAAATAATCCATTCAAGAAATGGGCAGAGGATTTGAACAGACATTTCTGCAAAGAAGACATCCAGATGGCCAACAGACACATGAAAAAGTGCTCCATATCACTCGGCATCAGGGAAATACAAATCACGACCACCATGAGATATCACCTCACACCAGTCAGAATGGCTAAAATTAACAAGTCAGGAAATGACAGATGCTGGCGAGGATGCGGAGAAAGGGGAACCCTCCTACACTGTTGGTGGGAATGCAAGCTGGTGCAACCACTCTGGAAAACAGCATGGAGCTTCCTCAAAATGGTGAAAATAGAACTACCCTATAAGCCAGCAATTGCACTGCTGGGTATTTACCCTAAAGATACAAACGTAGTGATCCGAAAGGGCACGTGCACCCGAATGTTTATAGCAGCAATGTCTACAATAGCCAAACTATGGAAAGAACCTAGATGTCCATCTACAGACGAATGGATAAAGAAGATGTGGTATATATACACAATGGAATACTATGCAGCCATCAAAAGAAATGAAATCTTGCCATTTGCGACGACGTGGATGGAACTAGAGGGTATCATGCTTGGCGAAATAAGTCAATTGGAGAAAGACAACTATCATATGATCTCCCTGATATGAGGGAGAGGAGATGCAACACGGGGGGTTAAGGGGGTAGGAGAAGAATAAATATAACAAGATGGGATTGGGAGGGAGACAAACCATAAGTGACTCTTTACCTCACAAAACAAACTAAGTGTCGATGGGGTAGGGGTGTTGGGAGATGTGGGTGGGGTTATGGATATTGGGGAGGGTATATGCTATGGTGAGTGCTGTGAAGTGTGTAAACCTGGCGATTCGCAGACCTTACCCCTGGGGATAAAAACGTATGCTTATAAAAAATAAAATTAAAAAAAAATTCTAAGGACACTTTTCACAGAAAAAGAACAAAGGATCTAAAAATTTTTATGATGCCACAAAAGACTCTGAATACCATTGCAATCTAGAGAAAGAAGAACCACACTAAAGGCATCGTGCTTGCTCATTTCAGACTAATGACAAAGCTAGAGTAATCAAAACAATCTAGTATTGTCATAACAACAGACACCCACATCACCAGAAGACAGGAGAGAGTCCAGAAGTAAACACACACATCTATTGTCCAGGAAATTATGACAAAGTAGCCAAGAATAAACAAGGGGGAAATAAAGTCTCTTTCATCAATGGTGCAGGGAGCACTGGAGAGCCATATGCCAAAGAACAAAACTGCACCATTTTCTGACACCATACACAAAAATTAACTCAAAATGGGTCAAACACTTGAATATAAGTCTTGGAACTATAAAACTTGTAGCAGAAAACACAGGGTTTGGAAAAGTCCTTGACATAGGTCTTGGTAGTGGTGCTTTTAAATTGATATCAAAGTAAAAACAAACAGAGAAGCAAAATGTGGGCCTACATCTAACTATAAAACGTCTAAAAAACAAAGGAAACCATCAACAAAATGAAACGGTAACCTAAGGTAAAACATTTGTAAATTATTTATCCAGTAAGGGGTTAATATTCAAAATATAAAGAACTCATGCAACTCAACAGCAAAACAAAACAAAACACACAAAAGCACCACAACAAACAAAAACTCCACAAGTATTCTAGTGTATCAGGAGCAGACCAAAATAGACATTTTCCTAAAGAAGACATACAGATTGTCTACACGAACATGAAAAGATGCTTAACATCATTAATCATCAGGGAAATGCAAATCAAACCAGAATGAGGCACCACTTCACACCTGTCAGAATGGCCATTATCCAAAACACAAGAAATAGCAAGTTTTAGTGAAGATGGGGAGTAGAGGAAAACTTTAGTGCACCATTACTGGGAGTATAAATGGGTGCAGACACTATGGAAAACAAGTACAGAAGTTCCTCAGAAAAATGAGAAATAGAACAACTAAAGGAGCCAGTAATTCCCTTTCTGATTATTTATCTGAAGGAAATGACAACACTAACTCACAAAAGTACATTCACCCCTGAGTACACTGCAGGATTATTTACAACAGTGAAAATAAGGAAACAACCTAAATGCCACCAGTGGATGAATGAATAAAGAAATTGTGGTCGATAAACACAGTGGAATCCTACTCAGCCATAACAAAGGATGAAATATTTCGATTTACAACATGGTGGCCCTTGAAGGCATTATGCTAAGTAAAACAGGCTAGACAGAAAGACAAATACTAGAAATCACTTACATGTAGAACCGTTAAACAAACAAAACAAAAACAAAAACATGCGCTCACAGACAGAACAGATGGGGGGTGGCAGAAGTTTGGGGTTGGAGGTGGGAGAAATGGATGAAGGGTCAAAAGGAAAAAAGAAAACAAACTTAGCTAAAGCATATATATATTTTTTTTCAATTAAGTAATCTGTATCCACAACAGGGCTCAAACTTATAAACCGGAGCTCAAGAGTCACACACTCCACCAACCCAGCCAGCAAGCGTCCTGGAATTGTCGCATCTTCCGATACTCAATGTATGGAGAAAGGAGAAACTAATTTAATCTATGGTATTTTGAGGGCTAGGTATTTTTTGGTAAATGTAAAAATGAAACAACACATTCTTTAGGGTCACACACTCAGGACTGTATCTAGTTCTAATATTTATCATGACACTGAGCAAGTAACTTTCTTTTTTAATTTAATTATTTATTTGAGATACAGAGAAGGAGGGACATAGGCAGGGGGAGGGACAGAGGGGGGAGGGAGAAGACTCCCCACTGAGCATGGAGTCTGACCTGGGGTTCGATCCCAGGAACCTGGGATTATGTCCTGAGCCAAAGGCAGAAGCTTCAACAACTGAACCATCCTGGTGCCCCTACTTAACCTTTTTTCTGCCTGTTTCCCCACCTTTGAGCATATTATGAATATCTGCTTTTAGATAGCTTCTATATTTAATTTAAGAATAGTTATTAGAATTGAATGAAATAGAGGTCACTTAGAAAAATACCTATGAGAGTAAGCCCTCAAAAATATTTTAAAAAATCTTATTCTGGGGGTACAGTTAAGAAGCTTACTCTTTATTTGGGCTCAAATCAAGATCCCATCTCCTGGGAGAGAGCCCCGTACCAGGCTCCATACTCAGTGGGGACGCTGCTGGAGGATTCCCTCACTCCCACTGACCCTCCCCTCTCTAGCATATGATTGTGCATGCACTCTCTTTCTGTCTCTACAACAAATAAATGTCTTTAAAAATCTTATCCTGTACATTTGGTGGTTGCATAATCATTTTAATTATTGGGCAGTATCTCTTAGTTTACAAAGCACTTTTATACATATTCTCTTATTGGAGTTAGGATATGATCCTGGGAGAATAATTTATTGTGTTTATTTATAGATTAAAAAAAAAAAGAAAGAAAACCAGACTTAGAGCAGGCATGTGCATTGTTCATGGCTGCAGAGCTAACTGATGATCTTCTGATTTTTAGTCCAATGGAGGAGAAAAAGAAAAAATCCAAACACTGTAATAAGAGCCAATGAAGGACAAACTAATAATGGAATCAATGCAGTAAGACGATGCAACATTTATAAATATTTACCCACCCAACAGTTGAGCAACTAAATATGTAGAGCATATATGAACAAACTAAGGAGAAGCAATCAGCACCAATACCACAGGGAACTTTAATATCGCACACGTCTCTCTCTGATACACCATCCAGACAGAAGATCACAAAGGAAACATTAGCATCAGACAACCCATTACTTAGATAGACTTGACAGATACACACAGAACCCTCCATCCAAAAATAGCACATGGAATACACTCCTCTCAAGTGCACCTAGAACGTTCTCCACCATAGTTCATATTGTGGCCACAAGACAAGTCAGAAGCCTAGAATTTACCAAATGATGACTGAAATAAAATCGACCATCTTTTCCAACCACAGTGGTATAGAACTAGAAATCAATTATGAGAAGAAACAGGAAATTCATAAACAAAGAGACTAAACAACCTGCCACTGAACAACCAATTGAGTTCATGGGCAAACCAAAATGGAACACAGAAATACTTTGAGGCAAATGAAAAAATAATACAATTAAACAAAAGTTATGGAATGCAGTAAAAGAGGTTCTAAAATGGGGCACCCGATTAGTTGATTAGTCGGTGGAGCTCTGTGACTCCTGATCTTGTGGTTTTGAGTTTCAACCCCATGCTAGGCATAGAGCTTACATTCTTTTATAAAGATGTCAATTATTTATTTTACACAGAGGGAGAGAGAGACTGAGCAAAGTGGCAGGAGCAGCAGGAAGTAGAAGAAGGAGAAAGTCGCTCCCTGTGCTGACCAGTGAGCTGATGCAGGGCTCAATTCCAGTACCCTAAATTCATGACTTGAGCCAAAGGTCAATGCATAACAGAATGAGCCACAAAGGCATCCCTTAGAGCTAACTTAAAATGAAAAATGTGGTTCTAAGAAGGAAGTTTATAGTGATACAGTCCTAACTCAAGAAACAAGAAACATCTGAAAAAAACAACCTAACTTGATACCTCAATGAAACAATAAAAGAACAAATAATATCTGAAGTTAGTAGAAGAAAGGAAGGAACACATCAGAACTAAAATAAGTGAAATACAGACTAAAAAGACAACAGAAATATCAAAAAAATTAACCACCACCACCAACAAGAAGAAGAACAACAACAGATCAACAAAGAGCTGGTTCTTTGAAAAGAACAAAGCTGACAGAGTCTCAGCCAGACTCAAGCTAAAAAAAAGAAAGAGGATTCATAATTAGAAATGAAAGAGATGTTCCCTGATACCATAGATATGCAAGGCTCATAAAAAGTACTATGAACAATTACACCCCAACAAGCTGGATAATCCAAAAGAAAAGGATACATTCCCAGAAACGAACAACTTGCCAAGACTGAATCCTGAAGAAACAGAAATTCTGAACAGACCAATGACCAGTCGGGAGATTAAATAAGAAATCAAAAACTTCCATGAAGCAAAGGTCCAGGACCCCATGGTTTCACAGGTGAATTCTATGAATGACCCAGAGAAAAAAATGAATACCAATCCTTCTCAAAATGCCAGAAACACAAGAGAAAGGAATGCTCCCCACCTCATTTTATGAGGCCAGAATGGCCGTTATCAAAACCTCCCAAGGTGACCCAAGGAAATTACAGACTAGTATCTGTGATGAACATAGACATAAAATCATCACACAAATCAAACTAATGTGCCACATTCACAAAACGAAGGATCAACATCATAAGACCATCTCAACATATGCAGAAAAAAAAAAAAACATTTGATAGTGCTGCTACCAAATCACTGCCCCCCAACCTGTGCTTCTGCTGCATGGCTGGTCCCCACACCCAGTATCATGGCAAACTCACTGTGCCATCCCCCCACTGCCACCCTGCTGCATCCTACACACACACCGCTGTCGTTTCCACCCCCCATTCCTGACAGGCCGCTGCCACCAGCACTGCCACACTCCATCCTGTACTCCACAGCAGTTCCTCTTTGTCCCACAACAGCTAACCATCTCCATAGCTGCACTGCTGCCCTGCGTGTTTCAACCAATGCCCTTCTTTGCCACCCCCAGTGACCCTACCACTCCCTTGTGCACCCCCAGGTCTCTACCACCCTGCTGCGCCACTCTCCTGTGCTTCTACTGGCCTGGTGCCCGTGTTTCCAATAGCACCACAACTGCTACCGTGGTCACCCTGCTGCTCCTGCCCATCTCCACCACCCCGCCCTGCACCAAGCAATGCCATGCCATTGCCACCCAGCTGCTGCCCCGCTGGTCCCTCCCAACCACATCCGGGCCAATCCTTCCCCAATTCGCCTCCACATCTGCTGCTAGCCAACTGCAATTCCTTAAGTCACTGCCTTCCTCAAGTCACTGCTGTCTCACTGCCCCCCCACTGCCCTTTCTACACTGCATACTGTCCCCTTGCTGCCGCAGCTGTGCAGAGCCCCTGCCCTGCCCACACAGCTATTAACCTGATGCTCTTGCCCTGTTGGTTCCATCAAACACCCCTAAATTCTACCGCCTGTTGGCCCCCCCATCCCTGTTCCAGTGCCTACAGATTCCATCCCCGTTGACCTACTGCTGCCACCCCACTCATCCCAGCCTTCTCCCAATGCTGCTACTTCCTGGGATCCCCTGCCTTGTGATGCTGCCACCCGCAGCACACCCCTCACAATACTGTCCACCTTACCACCGCTGATGTAGCTAAGCTTCTGCCCTGTGCCCCAGGCCACTGCTGATCTTCACTGTCCAGTCCCCACTGACATGCATTAAGGCCCTACCCCGCCCTTCATGCCCTTCCTGTGCAGTTGCTGTGCCGCTGCCTCCCAGTTGGTTCCATCTCCCCTTCTTCCCACGCCACCACCCGCCTGCCACCCCACATGCACCTGTGCAGCCACGCTGTCCCACCCCACCCACCACCATGCTCCTTACTGTCCTGCTACCCCACTGCATTGCTGCTACCATCCCTCTGTGCTCTCCCCGCACCTCTACCTTGGCAGGTGCCCCACACTCCCAGTACAAATACCCTGCACCTGACTCTCATTGCCCCCTTACTGTCACCCTGCTTCTGATCTGCTGCCGCCCTGTGTCCCACTCTTGCCCTATGTCCTGCTGCTGCCCTGTGGCCTGCTGCTGCTGGTCTTTGTAGCCCAGCCCTATGAAGCCCTGCCCTGTTGACTTGCATACCTGCTTCCCCTCGCCTAGGTGCCCCACTGCTGTTCCAGCCCCCCTCCCTGCAGCTACCACCTAGCTGCTACCCCTGCCCCCCAATCTGGAGTCTTCCTGATTCCCTACACCTGTTGCCATGCTGCTGCTGCCCCACGAGTCCTACTCCACCTTCCCCACACTGGTACCACCAGGCTACCTCCGCAACATGAGCCACTCCCACCGCACTGCACCCCCCATCCACAGCGCCCCCAATTACAACCACCATTGCCTCTCCGCTGCTACCCTGGGTCCCCGCTTCTGCTGCTATCAGTGGTCCCACCCTGTAGACATGCACCAAGACCAGCCAAGCCAGACCCTTGCTTCACAGCCTGACCCACCATGCCATGATATTGACATCCCGCTTATACCCAGCTAGTCCTGCCCAGGCCGAAGTGACACTACTGCCTAGCTACTCCCCTACTCCCACTCCGATGCCTCCTGTCTGCCAAGCGTGTGGCTGCCCAGCACGTCCACCACAACCTGTGCTGCTACCAGCTTGCTGCCCCCCCAAAATGCACCATTGTCACCCTGCTGTGCCCCCCAGGCCCCCTTACTGCCGCGCCACCTCTATCTTGTGCCCACGGCCTCTGCTGTGCTTTGCTGCCCCACCTTGTTGGCATGCACTATGAGCAGGCCCAGTAAGCCAGCCAAGCTGTTGCTGTGCTGCTGCCTCAGGGCTGGTCCACACTCCCTTGACGTGCACGATGGGCCTGCCCATGAACACCCTCTTAAATGTTGCTGCCCCACCACCTGGACGTGCACCATTTGCCCGCCAATCACGCCCGCCTAACTGTTGCCACACCGACATCTTGACGTGAACCATGGGCACGCCCACCACAACATCCTAACTGTTGTTGCACTGCTGCCTGGGCCTGCTCCCACCCTCTCAGCCCTGCTGCTGCTGCCGAGATTCCACCCATCCTCCACAGGTGCCACACAGCTTCCACTCTTCCCAGTGCCACTACTGCATGCTCCCATCCCTGCCTCTGATGACCCCTGCTCCCTCCCCCGTGATCCCATTCCCCTTCCTCAGTGTTATCTCCTGGCTGCCAACTCCTCAGGCCCCTGCAACCCGCCCACTGTGCCATGAAGTTGATGTCCCGCTGACACCCGACTGGTCCCGCCTCCCCCCACACACATACGACTGCCTAACGGCTTCCCTCTCCCCCTGCTCCGTTGCCTCCCTGCTGCCAGGTGCATTCCCACGCTACTTCCTCCCTGAATATCTGCCCCCCTCCCCACGCAGCTCACATTGCTACCGCCACATGCACCCCTGCCAGCCTGATGTGCCCCTCACACTGCCCCCTTACCTCAGTTGCCATGGTTCCGCTGCTGCCTTGTGCCCCTGGCCTCTGTCGTCCTTTGGCGTCCCGCCCCATTGACCTGCACAATGGGCTCGCTCCCCACGCTTGCCTAACTGTTGCTGCCCCGCCCCCGTGACGTGCACTCTGGGCCCGCCCACCAAGCCAGACACCCTGCTACTGCTGCAGAGCTGCTGCCTCCAAGCTGGTCCCACCGCCATTCCCTGTTGCTGCTGCCTAGATTCCACCCACCCCCTACAGTTGCTGCAGGGCTGCCCTACTTGTCTGTCACACAGCTCCCCCACCACAGACCCTCCACTGCTCCCTGTGCCACTAATGCTTGGCTCCCCTCACCTGGCTCTGGTGACCCCTGCTCCCTCCCCCAAGGGTCACGCCCACCTACCATAGGGTCATCACCTGGCTGCCACCTCCTCCTGCCTAGGCAGCCCCACGGCCCCACCTACTACCCCATGCCATGATGGCCTCATTGCCCCACTGAGTAGCCCTTGATTCCCACTGCCACACCCCACTCCCCACAGCTACCGCACACCAGGGTCTTGCTGTTCCGCTGCACATCCCCCCATGGCCACTGCAGCCCTCCCCAACACTCCCCACGTCGCCCCTTCTTGCCACCCTGACCCCGCCCCCCTCCCCGCCCCACCACCCACTGGCCTGGTGCTGCTGCCAGTGATTACAAGGCCACTGGCCCTTCCTTAATTGCCCTGCTGACACTGCCTTACCCCACTACCATGATACAGCTGCCCTGCTGGTCCTGCCCACCCCCCCACCATTAACCCCCACTCCAGGACCGTCCTGCTTCACATCTCCACTCTGCTGATGACCCACTGTGCCCTGCCAACGCCACTGCCACCTGACTGCACCTCACCGATGCCGCTTTGACTGTGACCCAGTGACACTGCTTCCCCAATGCCCCCCCATTGCCCCTGCTGCGTCACTGCAACCCTCTGGTTTCTGCCCCCCTCCCTCCTGCTGCTTCCCACCCCGCCACTGTCGCATACCCATGCAGGCCCTCCCTAACACCAGACCACTGCCCAGGGGCTGCCTGGCTGCTCCGACATCACTGGTGTGCCCTGGACATCATCAGTGGGAGGCCGGCCCTAAGATAATTTCTGCATAGGGACTGGTGGCAGGTGTGTTCTGGAAGTGGGTTGGTGGTATAGGCACGGGTGTAAATCCCAAGAAGGAAAATGTTAGTATAATTATGTTAAGTGTTAAAATAGACTAAAGAGCTAAATTTAAAGTGCTTTTAATGTCTCCTTCTTTTCCATACAGTGAGTTAATTCATCATATTGTGCACCTGGAAATAATATAATCTCAAGTTAACTAACCGGAATTAACATTAAAAGTGTAAAAAAGATAAATATATTTTAACATCATGCACCGATTGACATACAGACATTAAGGGAACAGTTTGCATAATAAAATGTGTATATGTGTCTAGGTGCTCTTTCTCAACCAAGGGTGGTCAAAATCATGGAAAAGATTAGTTTAATTTCTCCTCAGAATCACTCACTGTTCTGGGCTTTCATGTTTAGTATACATAGATATGAACAATCTTTTCTCAAAAACTAAAAGAAAAAAAAGCTCCCAAGAGCCAGCACTAGATGTCCACTGTGGAATCTCATGAAGAGAAATGCCCTCAATAGCTTTGTTGTATGAGAAAACCTTGAGAGATAGTCATTAGAGAAATAAGTATCAAATGAAATACATCATAAACAAGAACTTCTCCCTTACCATAGTGCACACTGGGGAACTTAACACTCCATTTTCTTTTTTCTCTGATCACCAGAAAAATCAAAACATAAGAGCACACATGTCCCAGTGGTTATAATAAATATATGCTTTGCTCTCTGTTAGCGGTAGAACTGAAACCTTGGGGCTGACTCTATGATCATACATGTGTTACTTTTAGGATAAGATGTACATTAATTTAAGTATATGGATAAATTCACCCTCATTATGTATTCCACAGCAAACATTTTCAATGACATAATTTCATGGGCTCTTCATCACAGGCCAGGTGAAAACAAAGGTAAATGTTTATGGTATATAAAAGGTAAGCAAAGGTAAATGCACAAAATAAGAATCTGTGAAATGAGACAAATGCAGCCAAGTAAGATTTAAGACCTAATAGGCTGTATTAATTGATTTACTAATGACTTGGATAGTAACCTATCCAGTAGATAGAGGGGCACTCCAAATGGCCACAAGAAAGAAAAGACTTCCAAGATAGCCTATGAGATGGAGTGCATGGGTTGTGCAGTCAGTTAAGTGTCACACTCTTGGCTTTGGCTCAGGTCCTGATCTCAGGGTCTTGGGATCCAGCCCTTCACAGGGATCTGTGCTCAGCTCAGAGCCTGTATGTGTTTCACTCTCCCTCTCCCTCTGACCCCCCTGCAAATAAATAAATCTTAAAAATAAGACATCAAGGGAGAAAACAAAACATAACCAGCTAAGAATCCATTGTTTTAGGCAAGATCACCCTCCTAAGGGAAACATAGGGGTCCAATTAGTAGACTTCCTAATGCTGACCAGGAAATTCCCACCTGGGTTGGCTAAAGGTTATACATATATAGTTCTGGATGTTGCAACTGCAGTTGGGTCATGATTAAGTCTTGGCTAACCAACTTAAGGCCTTAAGCCATGTGAGGGCATTTTGAGCCAGTGGTTTTCCTTTTGACCAACCCCCGCTTTTGATCAAACTCTCAACTTAACTGAGACATGGGCTCTAAATTGAAGGCTTTAACACCACTCTCAGCAACTGCTCTGAAGTGCTCACAGTACTTGTTGTTCATCAGTGTAGTATTCAGAGCTATTGACCTTTCTGATAAATCTTTGTGATGTTCACAGGCCACTACTGCAGTCTTACAATTTTTGAGTTGGTCATGATCTTCTTTTTATTTGTTGGTTTTTCTGATGTTCCAGTCTTAGAAAGATCATTAGTGTGCAGGTTAGTGTCTCTGTATTTGTATTTAGGGCTTTTGATGAAACATAAAGCACCACACAGATTATATTGATTACAATAAACAAGATAATTCCCAATGTTTGGAGTGCAATATGTACTCCAAGACTCAAAGCAATTAAAAACAAAGGAGTAAGAAAGACCCTGTTGAAGGAGTCACTCTTTTAAGCCACGTGGCTTCCTCAGTAATCTGATGTTATTGGGCTTCAACTTCCCCCATAACTGCTCTTCGGGGTTTAGCACATGCTGTTGTCTACAGCACAGACCAAGCCTTGCTCAGCTAAGAGATAACTAAGGGCTATCTTTTTTTTCAAGAACTGCTTTGGCCAGAGTGTAAGGATTCTTGTTGGGCATACATTGCTTTGGCAAGGGGTTCTGCAAAAATTTCAAGAATGAAGGAAAAGGTCTGATCATACTCCATCTACGTTTATCCCTAACCAGGGAAGTAAGGACAGCCAAAGGCATGAATCTTGGAACACACTTTTTCCTGGTTGTTCCCTTCTAACTCAGAACATGAATGTAGGGAAGTTAACCAATGAGATGTCTTATTTAGCCTGAGTAATTTTCAGACCAGGGTTGAATTTTCTGGTAGCCTGAAATATAAATTTGCTCTAAATTCCAGAGGATACTGCTGTTGCAATAAACTGGACAATACAGATGAGGGTGTTACCTTTCCAGGCCATTGCCAGAATAAAGGAAAAGAGAAGAGAGATAAAGGATCACATGTTTGGTCAAAGCTTGGAGTCTTGATCCATTGTCTTGGGTGAGCATGGTCTACCTAGATGTCAGCTATTTCACCTTCTTCCAAGTAGATTCATAAATATCAAGTGTTTGTGTAGGACCAGGTGTCAGGTGGAGACTTCTGTAGCTGTGGGATGTGCACCGGAGGCTCAATAGCTTTGAGTTTTACAGAAGGAGATTTAGTAAAGTCCCTCTTTTACTGGCTTTCAAGGGCTGTCTTCCTCTAATGATGTGTCTCAAATACTTAATCACCAGGCTGTAAACTGTGATGGAGAGCATCCTTTTAACTTCTATCTTGGAAGTCTTCCATAACCTCTTGATGACAGGCTTGAGCCCTGGATATCACAGACATACAGTAGTTGGATAGACCAACATGCAACACAATGGATCAGTAAAAGGTTGTACACTGAAACAATTCAACTAAGTCTGCAAGGATTTCCTAAAGGCTCCTTTTATTTGTCCAGTGAAATATGAGCCCTGGTTACTGGAGATCACAGAAAGTGTGTCCCAAAGGAGAAACCCATTTGTAACAGGGTCTTTGCGATAGAGCAATCATCAGCCTCTTGGCAATGAAAGGCTTTAACTGATGCAGAAAATACAGAAACAGCAACAAGGGTATATGACAAACCCTACTGGGTGGCAGTGGAATGAACCCAGCTGCAGGTGTTCAAAGAGTCCACAGGAATGAGGCCTGAAAACTCTGGAGACAAAAAGTTGTTCAGGATTATGGACCTGATAAGTTAGACACCACTGGTAAACAGGTTTTTTGTTTGTTTGTTTGTTTGCTTGCTTGTTTACTTTTTTGGAAGGCTTCCCACTGATGTCCATTTATCATATGAATCATCTTACATGTCATATGGTGGGTGAATGAATGAAAAAAAAAAAAAGAAAAATTGGGTTTGCCAGGGATCTGGGAAGAACCAAGTGGTTGTCTTGGTTTTCCCTTAGCGTGACTCTTTCTTTTAAACACTCCCATTATTTACCCACCTTCTTCTCTCCAATTCAGAAGGAAACAGGTGCCATGTTACAAGGACATCAGGATGGCCTGCATCTGGCAATGAGGGCCATGTTTTGTCGAACTGGAATGGACCTTATTTACATGTGCCACAATCTTACAAATATAATAGAAAAAAAAAAACTCAGTAGGAAGTTTTATTTGACAATGGTTCCCATATAATTTAACATATCAAATAAGCTAAATTAATTTAGGAAATCTTTTGGGGTGCTCAAGGTCAAAGAGACTTAAGAGGGCTAATACTCCAAAGAAAATTAAAAAAAAAAAAACGCACACACAAAATCCTTCATTCTCTTCAGGAAGGAAAACCAAATTCTTATTTTTTTAAAGATTTTATTTATTTGACAGAGAGAAATCACAAGTAGGCAGACAGGGAGAGAGAGAGAGGGAGGAGGAAGTATGGTCACTGCCCAGCAGGGAGCCCAATGCAGGACTCAATCCCAGGGCTCTGAGATCACGACCTGAGCTGAAGGTACAGGCTTAACCCATTGAGCCACCCAGGCACACAAATTCTGATGTTTTACCAGCTTACTTTTGATTGGAAAATTCTTCATTCAAAACTTAGACCCTCCTGACCACTAATATAATTCCATTTCAAACATTCCCTTTTTAGAAGGCTTTAAAACATTTTCTTTTACGTTCAGATTTTTGTCCTGAGTTTACCCTCTTTAGGTAACCAGCTTTGCTGTAAAACAAAATTCCTTTCTTTTCCCGTATGTGGGGGGGGGAAGATTTCCATTTCTCATTCCTTTGCTTATAAAAAAGACCCATCTTGGGGCGCCTGGGTGGCTCAGTGGGTTAAGCCGCTGCCTTCGGCTCAGGTCATGATCTCAGGGTCCTGGGATCGAGTCCCGCATCAGGCTCTCTGCTCAGCGGAGAGCCTGCTTCCTCCTCTCTCTCTCTCTGCCTGCCTCTCTGCCTACTTGTGATCTCTCTCTGCGAAATAAATAAATAAAATCTTTAAAAAAAAATAAAAATAAAAAAGACCCATCTTACCTTCTTTGCATTCTGAGTTGTTTTTTCTTATTATTTTCAGTAGCCTTCATTACATTACTTAGAATTCTTAACTCTTGGAAAATTTCATTTTTAAAGAAAGCAGTTGTGAACTGTGAACAAGTATTCTTTAGGTTGGGAAATTTATGAATGCATTTCATAATTTGCTGAAATATGTGCTTCTTCATTAAACAATATTTCTGAAAAGCACAGAATGCATTTAAAAACAAGCCCAGTTTCTTTGCAATAAGGTAACCAAAAGGAGATAAAGTCATGTTCATTTACTAATAACTTAGTATTATCTTACCTAGTGAAGATCTAGATATTTAATGAAAGTAATTTCATTTAACCATTGACCTAACTCACCAAAACATTAAAGTTTTAGTTTACCAGAAGGATATGGAAGACTAAGACTTTACCTAAAATATATCATTTTATTTACATCGATTCAATGTAACTTGTTCCTCAGTTTCACTGAGATTACCCATAAAAATTGTGTGAGGCATGGGGTGGGATCAGTGAAGTAGGAGATGAGGATTGCAGGTTGTGCTTGACCTGATGTGCACAGGTGATGGATGGAAGTTTCGAATCACTATACTGTGCACATGGAACTAATATAACATGGTTCATTGAGTAGCTGGAACTAAAATAAAATTTTAAAATGTAAAATAAAAATTAATTAAAATAAAAATTAAAAATATAGGAAACATAAAAGCTTTTCATTGTTCCAAGCTATTTTTTTAACACTTTGAAATAGAGATCACATCTATTTATTTTATTAAACCAAGGAACATGACAGTTTTATTTTTAGTGCTGATAACTAAAGCCAAGTCTATTTGCCCAGATCATATAAATTTGCAACAGACTTAGGTTAATTTTTTCTTTCTGATAGTTTTAGAATGCCCAATCCTTAAAAGTACTTGTATCCAATCCTAGGAGACAGGGCTCTCTACAAATTAATTTGTGCAATATCCATCCAGTGAGAAAAATATCTCACATTGACAACATATATTTGTAGACACAAAGACCACTGCATGGAGCCCAGAGTCACTAACATGTATAGATAAAACGTTAAGATCTGTAAGTGTCCCTGGAATATTAAGGAGACTATGCTAGAATTTAGGCACAGGAGCCCTTTAGCAGTTTGTATTTTATATTTATGTATTATTAGCAGTTTTTATTTTCAAAAGGCATCTTTCCTTTTTTCCCTCAGTCTCTGGTATCTGTAGGTTTGTTTTATACTTCAAAGATATGATAAGATGTATAACTTTAAGGAGAAAAAAAAAACAATCTTTTATAAGCCCCCTTTGATAAGCAGGAGAAGTTGGGAGATTGGGAAAAGGAATAGGGGAACTTTGAATTGCTGAAAGGGCTGCATTTGCAGTTCTGTTCAGATTTGTGAGGACAGTTGCTCTCAATGACGCAAAGACTTGTATTTACATGAAATGACATCCTATGTTGATCCAACCTATCCAGCATAAGAGTTTCAACCTGCTTCCTTCCCTCTGGGTGCAAAATTTGAATTTTAAGGATTTTTGGCAGTATGGAATGACCCCACTTGGGTATAAGATGGGTCCCAAAGGGGGTGCAAAGATACTCTCTCCCAAGATCCAGAGTCACTCACAGTGAGAGCCAAAGGAAGGAACCAACCAGCCACAGGTCCCCAGCAGGCAGAAAGCTAAGAACAATTATGCAGGATGCCACCAGCAAGAAGGCAATAGCCTAATTCTGTGAGAGAAGGGATCCGTAGGAGTGGGTCTGGACTTAGAAGGATACAACAACGTGAAATTTTATTATCCTCTCTGGATCAAGCACTGCAGACAGAGAGATTTGCTAATTCTGCTAGGGGTTTGTAACTATCCCTCTACAGTGCCAGTTTTTGGAGGACCCCTTCTGCAGGCCCTGAACTTTACTAGAATTTCCACTTGGCTGTTTGAGGGTATCATATTATACCTATATAGTTGCTTTCCAGATCATCCAGTTTCATCAGCTCTAGGAGGAGCTCATTTGGGGGCCCTCTCATGAAAGTAGATACTGGGGTGTGTCTAAGGCCATGACCATGTCAGACATCTGTTTATGGCTGTGTAGTCTGCAGAGTGGAAAAACAATTCAGACTAGAATGAGTGCTTAATGGAGCAAAAATGGGAGCACGAGGAGTTATATCAATCTTCAATAGGTTTTTCTGTTTTAGGTACTTCTCCAAACTTTAATTTTTCATTGAACTTCTACAGTGACTGTTTGAATAACTTGGAATTTTGAAACATTTTATAGAATTCTCTTGCTAATTAACAGAGGTTTCTTAGTCTGCTTAATTGGAGAATGCTTGCTTCTAAATGCATTTCTTAAGTGCTGTTATCTAATTGGAAATTTCCCCATTTTGGACATTGTATTTCTAGGTTCTAATTGTCCTGAGGGCTGGCAGCAGAATGAAAACTAGCCAATAATGGAATTAACATCCCTTTCTGCCCATCTATATATCAACAAATAAGTTGTAGTTCACACCTTTGTCAGGCCTTATTTTTGGATCTCCATCCTGAGAGTTACCAAGCCAGTTCCTTGGGACACAAAACAAGTTTAGTAGGATCTTGCCATTTTTGCTAGATACCTGTAATATTTGGGACGATAGTTGTTAGTTGTACAATAAGCAGGTGTACTAGAAGGTGGTGAGCTTGACTCATCATAATTTTAGGATCCTAGGAGCTAAGACTTCACTGAGCAGAGCTAACACCTTGCAGGAATGTGTTCTGGCATTGGGGATTGTGTGTGTGTTACTCTCACAATGTTAGCTCTCAGTACACGAGTTTTCTGGAGGAAATGGCTGAGCTTTTCTCTTGCCTACCGGCTCCCTGAACAACTTATATTACCAAGGGGGCGTTCTTGGGAGCAAGGGGCCTAATAGCTTTTGAATGCTTGACCAATGCCTTCCAATTTTTGCAGGTTATTCTGCTTCTGAGATCCCTGTTAGGAGTAGTCTTTATCTACAAACAAAACAAGACAAACAATAACGTACACCTTGGTGTATGGGCAGTAA
This sequence comes from Lutra lutra, assembly GCF_902655055.1. Classification (NCBI taxonomy): domain Eukaryota; kingdom Metazoa; phylum Chordata; class Mammalia; order Carnivora; family Mustelidae; genus Lutra; species Lutra lutra. The sequence goes on along the minus strand of NW_025923836.1, from coordinate 34,139 downwards.
AGATACTACCGAGTTCTGGACAAGGAAGACTCTGTGTGCATCAACAATTCTCCCTGGAACCATGCTTGGATTATACCCAGGGAACTGAGATATGAAAGCTTAGTGGTTTGGCTCAGGGCAGATGTTTCTGCCAGTTCAATTGGACTCTGGGCAAATATGCAAGCTCAATAGAGCTCTAGAAAAACACGTCAGCTCAGCTGGGCCCTTGGCATAACCCTTGGCCAGCTCATGTTGACCTGAAAGCCAATTAGATCAGGAGCCTGAATAGAAAGATAGGGGAGCTCAGAACCAAGAGGAACTCACCCATAAGACTTGAAAATAGCAGGGAAGACAGGGAACACAAAGAACTCAGGGCTACCACCCTGAGGGCTACCTGTTTCTCTTTGTGTCTGAATGTCTGTGGAAGTCCACTTCTGACCTCGTTGCTGCCACCAAATTGATTAAATAACAAAAATTCAACCAAGTAAATGTTAAAGATACAAAGGCTGTATTAATCAATCAATTAATAAGTGAGGCATCATCCCACCTTGCAAGTATAGGTGAGCTCCAAATATTACAGCAAAGGAAAAGGAGAAAAAAGGGAAATCATTAACAAAAAGTCCATTGTGGGATGTCTGAGTGGCTCAGTTGGTTAAGCTTCTGCCGTTGGCACTGGTCATGATCTCAGGGTCCTGGAATGGAGCTCCACATTGGGCTCAATGCTAAGCAGGGAGCCTGTTCACCTCCTGCCATCTGCCTCTCTGCCTACTTGCGGTCTCTGCTGTCAAATAAATGGGTAAAATCTTTTTTTAAAAATGCATTTTATTAGGTATTATTTCCCTCCTAATAGCAATGGGGGGGTTCAATCTGGAATATTCCTTGGGCTGAACAGGAAACTCCGATGTTCACTGATTAAAGGTCTCTTCTGGGGGTTGAAATTGTACTTGAGTTAAGTAGTAAGTTTTGGTTTAGTGACCTGGCCTTAAATTAAAGGTTGCCATTTTGGGTCTGTAGGTTTTTTTTTTTTTGTTTTTTTTTTTTGAGATTTTATTTTATTTATTTATTTTGCCAGAGAGAGAGAGAGAGAGAACACAAACAAGGGGAGCAGCAGGCAGAGGGAGAAGATCAGGGATCCTTAAGTGAGAATTGATCCCAGAACACTCAGATCATGACCTGAGCATAAGGCAGAAGCTTAACCAATGGAGACACCCAGGCATCTCTATGGTTTTCTTTTTAAAAAAGACCCAAGAAGATAAAGACTGACTTTAAAATTTAAGACTTCTATATAGAAAGTTCTTCACAGGTCATGTTATGTGCTTTCCCCCCACCGCTGAAAAATTTCTCTTTAAGAACAGGGTAAAGTACAAACAAAAATTCCTCCCCAAGGGATCTCTGGAGCCTTAATCCGTGATGTGAATGCTCAGGAGTTGATTTCTGAGTCAGGTGAGTTACTGATCCACTGCCTGGCCAGGGAACATTCAGTCATCTGCACACACTTTCTAAATATGACTAGAGACTGCACCAATGATGTTAATTTGGGATACCATGCCTGAATCATAAATAACCTTGAGTGGTAAGGAAAAGTATATTGGCCTTACTGTAGTGATCCTGCTTGGGACAGCAGTACATCTTAAGTGCCTCCCACACCTGGCACATACTAGAACTGTAATAATGTTTGCTGAGCAGCATTTACCAATGGTAAGGAATACATTCCTTGTGTACAATGGAAAAATAGACATGTTAGATTCACCCAATCTTCACTTGAAATTTCACCTTAGAGTGATATATAAAATCTAAATTTGAGAAACCCAAGAACATATTAAAACCTTATCAGCCAAATTATTATTTTCTGTAGAGCTGCAATGTGGCTCCAAGAAATGAACAGCATTTTGTTGCCTTCATCTTATTGTTTATGATTTATACTTTGAGTAGAGCAAGATTGAAATGAGAGGGGATTTGAACGCTGACTAAAACATTCCTGAAAGATGTCTAATTGTTCTTATTTCCTGATCAAGTAAGATTATCAAAACTGGTTCTCTTTCGTGAGTTTATTGCGTGTGAGGTTGCTAGGTGCTTTCATGTGTATTGTTTCATTTGATGCATATCATGACCCTAAAAAAATCACTGTGACCTTAATATTTTGGATGACAAAACTAAGGGGAGAAAGGGCAAGTGATTTTATCTTTGTCATTTTCTCTGTATCTTCCAAAACCTCTACTATTTTGACTACATAGGGACATATAGCAGGATATTTATGCTACTGTTAAAAACATCAACATGAGGGGCGCCTGGGTGGCTCAGTGGGTTAAGCCACTGCCTTTGGCTCGGGTCATGATCTCAGGGCCCTGGGATTGAGTCCTGCATCGGGCTCTCTGCTCAGCAGGGAGCCTGCTTCCCCCTCTCTCTCTCTGCCTGCCTCTCTGTCTACTGTGATCTCTCTCTGTCAAATAAAAAATAAAATATTAAAAAAAAAACATCGACATGAAAGAATGACTTCTAGTCCTTTGTTTTCCATGAATACTTTACAGAAAGCTACAGTATTCCCTTTCATGGAAAAAAAAATAGTTTCTAAGATGTTTTATCTTTTTCTATAAGCACATACATTTGTTTATTGAAGGAAAAATAATCTCTTGATTAACCCTTCCATTATAACACTCATGTTTCATGATACATTTGTGTTCTTTATCCATTGACACTCCAATTACAGTCAGCCAGCTGAATTTCATGTATGTGTCATTTGTTTTCATGGTGTCTACCAGCTGGGATTTCAGAATTGGTTTGCCATTCTATTCTTTCCACTATATCTTGATAAAATCAGGGGGAACGTCCTCAAGAATACAAAGATACATTCCAGCCCTATGGAGTGTTCTTCAGCAATTGAAGGAAGAAGTATTGTGGGGTTGGGGAAATATCTTTATTGGAACTTTTATCTGTAGGGCAAAATGGAATAGCAGATAAAAATATTATTAGAGATACACAGACATTAGGTGGTTTGCAAACACTCAACACATAGTAAAAGGAAGGAAACTTGTTATAGAATTAGTCTTTACCGTGGCCTTCATCCACAATGTGTTATGAGGTACTGATTGTTTTTAGTTTCCATAGGAAAAGAGGTTCAAGACATTATGTAACTTGCCCAAAATCACAGCTATTAAATGGCAGAACCTGATTGAAATATGGAAGTTTATTAAACAATACATTGTCACTTGTTAGAATAGGAATCCTTTTCCATAGGTGCTTGATAATTTATCAGGTTGACCTTTTAGCCTCTATTATGGATTCCATGTCCACTTCTAATACTTAAGTACTTCTCTTTGATTTCTGATTTTATAGAACATCTTGTTCTCACATGAGAAACAGTCTAGGAGTTTGATTAAAGCAATGTTTAAAGTGGTACCCTCAAAGTATTTGCAATACCTTAAATTTAGAAGTAATGTGCCAATATCTCTAAAACCTCTATTTGAATCATTTATGATTTTCAGAAGTTTTTTTTGTACTAGCCTTATCAAATATTGCACTGATCAGAATTTGTTTTGCTTTAGCAAATCTTCACTAAAAACACATCTTAAAGATTTCACTTATTTTCTTTTTTGAAAGAGAGAATGAGAAGGGGCAGGGGAGAGGGAGAAAGCAGACTCTCCTCCCAGTAGGGAGGCTGACAAGTCACTTGGCTCTAGCCCAGGCATCCAGGATCATGACTTGAGCCAAAGACAGATGTTTAACTAACTGAGCCATGCAGGTGCCCCTAAAAGCATGGTTTATATTCAAGTTTTATCTGAAGTTAAATCATGACTAAAAAGACACCATTTTTTGACTCTAAGCATTTTCCTTCCATCCCAAATTAATCTGCCTTGCAAGCATCCTGACTTTCTCATTGACTTCACCTGTTGAAAAAGTTATATACAACTGGTGTAATATTAACAGTTATGGTTCCAGAGTTTTTTGCATACCCAATGTCAGGGAAACATCATGAATTTCAAGGGGATGCTATTTGAATTTTGGAATGTTACCAGCTTATACATTTATTGTTAATTTGGTGATTGAAATTAAAAATAGTAGAACCCTTTCCAATTTGGTTCCCAACTGAAACATAAATGATTTACTTATTTTTTCTTTGGGCTACATTAGAGTTATAATAGAAATTTCATGGGAAACTTCTTAAGAAAAAGAAGAATTGGACTTCTTTCTTGAGAGGAAAGAAAAAAAAATTCTTGAGAATTTCTGCCTGTGCAACAAAGTTACTGATTTTTATAAAACCTCAGTTAAAATACAATGATGAGTGTTTTCTCATGCTGTCAATAGAATTGGATCAAATATACTTGTTTAACTTTGTACTTCTTGCTTGTAGTGCAAATAGTACTTTTTATTATAATAGTAAGTCTCTGTATATTTTCCCAAAAATATATCTTGTTTTTAACCTAAAAAGCATGTTATATAAAGCAAGATTTATTTTTCAAAGTAATGATATTTATGTATATTTTTGCCTCTATGCAATGCAGTAAAGGATCTAGTCGTCATAATAGAAACTTTGGCTTCTTATGGGAACACTTCTGATTCATCATAGAAAAGAACTTGAAAACAAAATTATGAACTTGAATAATTCCCAGGTGGTCAAACGTGATGCTTACTTCCTATTCTTTTCTCTTAACTAGATCCTCGGAGTTTCATTATTTTCAGGATAGAATGAATCTTAAACTCCCATAACTTTCTCAATGTGATAATGAACTGAGCATTAAGTAGTGTCCTTGGGAAGGTGGGGAAGATGGCAGAGAAGTAGGAGACCCTGTTTCAACCAGTCCCCTAATTTGAGCTACATATCTACCAGAACACTCTGAACATCTAGGAAATCAGTCTTAGATGTAATATTATACACGTCTAGATGTCTATGAGACCAGAAGACATCAGTTGAGAGGTAAAGTAGACTGGGGATGCTCAGACTGATATCAGAGCATAAACGGAAGGGGGAGGAAGCCACCAGAAGGAACCCCATTGGAAAATAATACCCCAATACAAAAGTGCCCTGTGGTAGGAGACCAGCATTAACTTAGAGTCTGGTTAAAAGAACTCAAAAAGAGCAAAAAATCTTAAGGGACAAGTGATGGAATCAGGTAGTCAGGAACATGGCCTAATCCCACTGACCCAGGATGGCCACTACCAATGATGATGCATGCCAGAGAGAGTGTGGCAGAACCTCCTGTCCATGGTCCCTGAGCACCCATGTTTTTGCTACTTGCACCACTACTTGGCTGTGTGGACTCCTGCCTTCACTTGAGAGGCTGGTGTGGACTCCTGCTTGTGCTCTCTAGGTCCACAGACTTCAACACTATTCATGCCCTGCATGGATCTTGGGGTCTGTGCACTATCACCCAAGTGTGAGAGAGTCTGGTGTGAGCACCAGCTGGTGCTCTCTATGACTGTGCTTTTCTGTCCCTGGCCAAAGGGTCTGAATGATTCCAGGCCATGCCTGAGAGAACGCTGCATGATCTCTGGTCAGAATCCCTCATGCAGCCTTCCAAGAACTTTGTGACCCTGGAGTCTGAGTGCATCCTGTGTTGGGCCTGGACAGTAGTCCTGGCAAAGGCAGCCTCCAGTAGAGGACTCCCTGGACCAATATCACTCACACTTTTAGTGACAAGGGGGTGAAGAGGCAAGCAGGCACCTCTGGTGACCACTGAGACAGTGGCGGGGGGAGCACAATGATTGTGGGAGGTTGTGCTGTTCAGCGAAGTTTGCAGTGGAGGGGGAGCTACGTGATCTGGACCACAGAGGTGAGCAGGCTGAGGCTTCTCACTAAGGCAGAGGTCTGGGGGCATTTTGCTTTCCAGAAAACCTCCAAAAATCCACCAAAGGAATAAAACCTCCAGAGAAGAGAACCCTGAAAAACCAATTTCCACAGAGCCCAGCCCCTTGAGAGGCATCAGGGAGACTCAGCCCAAGCAAAACTGACTGAAAAACAATGCAGCAGCCTCCTCCTCCATAAGGCAAGTGAAAAGTATGAGAAAATAACCACCACAGGGACTCCAAAAACTATAAAACTCCAAAATGAGGGGGAAAAAGAATATATTAGCTAATGGTACTTCCCTAAATCCTGTAAATTTCATAGATATAACTTTAAAAAAAAATCATTCTCAGGATTCCTGTTTTTTAAAGAAAATTGAACATACTTACCATTAAAATTAGAGGTTAAATACAACATAATTCATGATAACTTTTTAATTTGAACTTTTTTCATATATATATATATGTGTTTTCCTTTTCCTTTTTTTTCTTTTTTCTTTTTTCTTTTTTAATTTTTTCAGCATAACAGTATTCATTATTTTTGCACCACATCCAGTGCTCCATGCAATCCGTGTGCTCTACAATACCCACCACCTGGTGCCCCCAACCTCCCACCCCCCGCACCATCAAAATTCTCAGATCGTTTTTCAGAGTCCATAGACTCTCATGGTTCACCTCCCCTTCCAATTTCCCTCAACTCCCTTCTCCTCTCCATCTCCCCTTCTCCACCGTGCTATTTGTTATGCTCCACAAATAAGTGAAACCATATGATAATTGACTCTCTCTGCTTGACGTATTTCACTCAGCATAATCTCTTCCAGTCCCGTCCATGTTGCTACAAAACTTGGGTATTCATCCTTTCTTTTTTCTTTTTCTTTTTTTTTTTTTTTTACAGCTTTATAAACATATATTTTTATCCCCAGGGGTAGAGGTCTGCGAATCGCCAGGTTTACACACTTCACAGCACTCACCATAGCACATACCCTCCCCAATATCCATAACCCCACCCCCCCTCTCCCAAACCCCTCCCCCATCAACCCTCAGTTTGATTTGTGAGATTAAGAGACACATATGGTTTGTCTCCCTCCCAATCCCATCTTGTTTCATTTACTCTTCTCCTACCCCCTCAACACCCATGGTGCATCTCCTCTCCCTCATATCAGGGAGATCATATGATAGTTGTCTTTCTCTGATTGACTTATTTCGCTAAGCATGATACCCTCTAGACCCATCCACGTCGTCGCAAATGGCAAGATTTCACTTCTTTTGATGGCTGCATAGTATTCCATTGTGTATATATACCAAATCTTCTTTATCCATTCGTCTGTAGATGGACATCTAGGTTCTTTCCATAGTTTGGCTATTGTAGACATTGCTGCTATAAACATTCGGGTGCACGTGCCCCTTCGGATCACTACGTTTGTATCTTTAGCGTAAATACACAGCAGTGCAATTGCAGGGTCATAGGGTAGTTCTATTTTCAACATTTTGAGGAAGCTCCATGCTGTTTTCCAGAGTGGTTGCACCAGCTTGCATTCCCACCAACAGTGTAGGAGGGTTCCCCTTTCTCCGCATCCTCGCCAGCATCTGTCATTTCCTGACTTGTTCATTTTAGCCATTCTGACTGGTGTGAGGTGATATCTCATGGTGGTTTTGATTTGTATTTCCCTGATGCCGAGTGATATGGAGCACTTTTTCCTGTGTCTGTTGGCCATCTGGATGTCTTCTTTGCAGAAATGTCTGTTCAAATCCTCTGCCCATTTCTTGATTGGATTATTTCTTCTTTGGGTGTTGAGTTTGCTAAGTTCTTTATAGATTTTGGACACTAGCCCTTTATCTGATATGTCGTTTGCAAATATCTTCTCCCATTCTGTCAGTTGTCTTTTGGTTTTGTTCACTCTTTCCTTTGCTGTGCAAAAGCTTTTGATCTTGAAAAAATCCCAAAAGTTCATTTTTGCCCTTGCTTCCCTTGCCTTTGGTGATGTTCCTTGGAAGATGTTGCTGCGGCTGAGGTCGAAGAGGTTGCTGCCTGTGTTCTCCTCGAGGATTTTGATGGATTCCTTTCTCACATTGAGATCCTTCATCCATTTTGAGTCTATTTTCGTGTGTGGTGTAAGGAAATGATCCAATTTCATTTTTCTGCATGTGGCTGTCCAATTATCCCAACACCATTTATTGAAGAGGCTGTCTTTTTTCCATTGGACATTCATTCCTGCTTTGTCGAAGATGAGTTGACGGTAGAGTTGAGGGTCCATTTCTGGGCTCTCTATTCTGTTCCATTGATCTATGTGTCTGTTTTTGTGCCAGTACCATGCCGTCTTGATGATGACAGCATTGTAATAGAGCTTGAAGTCCGGAATTGTGATGCCACCAACTTTGGCTTTCTTTTTCAATATTCCTTTGGCTATTCGAGGTCTTTTCTGAAAAAAAAATGGATGGTACTTTGATAGGAATTGCATTAAATGTGTAGATTGCTTTAGGTAGCGTAGACATTTTCACAATATTTATTCTTCCAATCCAGGAGCATGGAACATTTTTCCATTTCTTTGTGTCTTCCTCAATTTCGTTCATGAATACTTTATAGTTTTCTGAGTATAGATTCTTAGCCTCTTTGGTTAGGTTTATTCCTTGGATTCTTATAGTTTTGGGTGCAATTGTAAATGGGATGGACTCCTTAATTTCTCTTTCTTCTGTCTTGTTGTTGGTGTAGAGAAATGCAACTGATTTCTCTGCATTGATTTTATATCCTGACACTTTACTGAATTCCTGTACAAGTTCTAGCAGTTTTGGAGTGGAGTCTTTTGGGTTTTCCACATATAGTATCATATCATCTGCAAAGAGTGATAGTTTGACTTCTTCTTTGCGGATTTGGATGCCTTTAATTTCCTTTTGTTGTCTGATTGCTGAGGCTATGACTTCTAGTACTATGTTGAGTAGCAGTGGTGATAACGGACATCCCTGCCGTGTTCCTGACCTTAGTGGAAAAGCTTTCAGTTTTTCTCCATTGAGAATGATATTTGCGGTGGGTTTTTCATAGATGGGTTTGATAATATTGTGGTATGTGCCGTCTATCCCTACACTTTGAAGAGTTGTGATCAGGAAGGGATGCTGTACTTTGTCAAATGCTTTTTCAGCATCTATGGAGAGTATCATATGGTTCTTGTTCTTTCTTTTATTAATGTGTTGTATCACATTGATTGATTTGCGGATGTTGAACCAGCCTTGCAGCCCTGGAATAAATCCCACTTGGTCGTGGTGAATAATCCTTTTAATGTACTGTTGAATCCTATTGGCTAGTATTTTGGCGAGAATTTTTGCATCTGTGTTCATCAAGGATATTGGTCTGTAGTTCTCTTTTTTGTTGGGATCCTTGTCTGGTTTTGGGATCAAGGTGATGCTGGCCTCATAAAATGAGTTTGGAAGTTTTCCTTCTATTGCTATTTTTTGGAACAGTTTCAGGAGAATAGGAATTATTTCTTCTTTAAATGTTTGGTAGAATTCACCCGGGAAGCCGTCTGGCCCTGGGTATTTGTTTGTTTGGAGATTTTGATGACTGTTTCACTCTCCCTACTGGTTATGGGTCTGTTCAGGCTTTCTATTTCTTCCTGGTTTAGTTGTGGTAGTTTATATGTCTCTAGGAATGCATCCATTTCTTCCAGATTTTCAAATTTGTTGGCGTAGAGTTGCTCATAGTGTGTACTTATAATTGTCTGTATTTCTTTGGTGTTCGTTGTGATTTCTCCTCTTTCATTCATGATTTTATTTATTTGGGTCCTTTCTCTTTTCTTTTTGATAAGTCTGGCCAGGGGTTTATCAATCTTATTAATTCTTTCAAAGAACCAGCTCCTAGTGTCGTTGATTTGTTCTATTGTTTTTTTTTTTTTTTTGGTTTCTATTTCATTGTTTTCTGCTCTGATCTTTATGATTTCTCTTCTCCTGCTGGGTTTAGGGTTTCTTTCTTGTTCTTTCTCCAGCTCCTTTAGGTGTAGGGTTAGGTTGTGTACCTGAGACCTTTCTTGTTTCTTGAGAAAGGCTTGTACCGCTATATATTTTCCTCTCAGGACTGCCTTTGTTGTGTCCCACAGATTTTGAACCGTTGTGTTTTCATTATCATTTGTTTCCATGAATTTTTTCAATTCTTCTTTAATTTCCTGGTTGACCCATTCATTCTTTAGAAGGATGCTGTTTAATCTCCATGTATTTGGGTTCTTTCCAAATTTCCTCTTGTGATTGAGTTCTAGCTTCAGAGCATTGTGCTCTGAAAATATGCAGGGAATGATTCCAATCTTTTGATAACAGTTGAGACCTGATTTAGGACCAAGAATGTGATCTATTCTGGAGAATGTTCCATGTGCACTAGAGAAGAATGTGTATTCTGTTGCTTTGGGATGAAATGTTCTGAATATATCTGTGATGTCCATCTGGTCCAGTGTGTCATTTAAGGCCTTGATTTCCTTGTTGATCTTTTGCTTGGATGATCTGTCCATTTCAGTGAGGGGAGTGTTAAAGTCCCGTACTATTATTGTATTATTGTCGATGTGTTTTTGATTTTGTTATTAATTGGTTTATATAGTTGGCTGCTCCCACGTTAGGGGCATAGATATTTAAAATTGTTACATCTTCTTGTTGGACAGTTCCTTTGAGTATGATATAGTGTCCTTCCTCATCTCTTACTATAGTCTTTGGCTTAAAATCTAATTGATCTGATATAAGGATTGCCACTCCTGCTTTCTTCTGATGTCCATTAGCATGGTAAATTCTTTTCCACCCCCTCACTTTAAACCTGGAGGTGTCTTCGGGTTTAAGTTGAGTTTCTTGTAGGCAACATTTAGATCGGTTTTGTTTTTTCATCCATTCTGATACCCTGTGTCTTTTGATTGGTACATTTAGCCCATTAACATTCAGGGTAAGTGTTGAGAGATATGAATTTAGTACCATTGTATTGCCTGTAAGGTGACTGTTATTGTATATTGTCTCTGTTTCTTTCTGATCTACTACTTTGAGGGTCTCTCTTTGCTTAGAGGACCCCTTTCAATATTTCCTGTATAGCTGGTTTGGTATTTGCAAATTCTTTCAGTTTTTGTTTGTCCTGGAATCTTTTAATCTCTCCTTCTATTTTCAATGATAGCCTAGCTGGATATAGTATTCTTGGCTGCATGTTTTTCTCATTTAGTACTCTGAATATATCATGCCAGCTCTTTCTGGCCTCCCAGGTTTCTGTGGATAAGTCTGCTGCCAATCTAATATTTTTACCATTGTACATTACAGACTTCTTTTCCTGGGCTGCTTTCAGGATCTTTTCTTTGTCACTAAGACTTGTCAATTTTACTATTAGGTGACGGGGTGTCGACCTATTCTTATTGATTTTGAGCGGGTTTTTCTGAACCTCCTGGATTTTGATGCTTGTTCCCTTTGCATATTGGGGAAATTCTCTCCAATAATTCTCTCCAACATACATTCTGCTCCCCTCTCTGTTTCCTCTTCTTCTGGAATCCCAATTATTCTAATGTTGTTTCGTCTTATGGTGTCACTTATCTCTCGAATTCTCCCCTCGTGGTCCAGTAGCTGTTTGTCCCTCTTTTGCTCAGCTTCTTTATTCTCTGTCATTTGGTCTTCTATATCGCTAATTCTTTCTTCTGCCTCATTTATCCTGGCAGTGAGAGCCTCCATTTTTGCTTGCACTTCATTAATAGCTTTTTGATTTCAACTTGGTTAGATTTTAGTTCTTTTATTTCTCCAGAAAGTGCTTTTATATCTCCCGAGAGGGTTGCTTTAATATCTTCCATGCCTTTTTCAAGCCCGGCTAGAACCTTGAGAATCATCATTCTGAACTCTATATCTGACATATTACCAATGTCTCTATTGATTAGTTCCCTAGCCTTTGATACTGCCTCTTGTTCTTTTTTGTTGTTGTTGTTGTGAATTTTTCCGCCTTGTCATTTTGTCCAGATAAGAGTTTATGAAGGAGCAAGTAAAATGCTAATAGGGTGGCAACAACCCGAGGAAAATATGCTTTAGCCAAATCAGAAGAGATCCCGAATTGTGAGGGGGGAGAAAGGGGATAAAAAGTGGTTCAAAAAGAGAAAAAAAAATGAAACTATTTAAAAAAAGAAAGCCGATAAAGAAAAACTATAAAAAGAGGAAAAAAATATATATATATTAGATAAACTATTTAAAAAACGTTAAAAAAGAAAATGGTAAAAGTTAAAAAAATTTAGCAGAAGAAGAGAAACAGAAAAAAGATTGAAAAAGAAAAAAAATTAAATTAACTGCAAGGCTAAAAAATCATGGGGAGAAAGCCATGAGTTCCGGGCTTTGCTTTCTTCTCCTCTGGAATTCTGCCGCTCTCCTTGGTATTGAAACTGTACTCCTGGGTAGGTGAACTTGGTCCTGGCTTGGTTTCTCGTTGATCTTCTGGGGGAGGGGCCTGTTGTAGTGATTCTCAAGCGTCTTTGCCCCAGGCGGAGTTGCACCGCCCTTACCCGGGGCCGCGCTGAGTAATCCGCTCGGGTTTGCTTTTGGGAGCTTTTGTTCCCTGAGCGCTTTCCGTAGAGTTCCGGAGGACGGGAATGAAGATGGCGGCCTCCAGGTCTCCGGCCCGGAGGAGCCGAGAGCCCGGGGCCCCACTCCTCAGTGCGCCCTCAGAGAACAGCGCCCAATGACTCCTGTCACCCTGACCTCTGGCCGCGCTCCGAGCTGACCGAGCCTGCGACCAGTTCAAGGCCACCCCGAGTTGAGAGTCACTCCTCGGCTCTGTCTCTGTAGCCGGCTTCCCCGTTCTAATACCGGTAAGCTCTGCAACACTAAGACACCCCCGATCCTTCTGCAAACCTGCGGGACCTGAGGCCATGCTGACCCCGCCTGGGCTTCACCCCAGTTAAGCCTCTGGAGCGATGTCCCTCAGCGGAACAGACTTTTAAAAGTCCTGATTTTGCTCTGTTGCTCCGCCGCTCGCCGGGAGCCGGCCCCTCCCCCCGCGGTCTATCTTCCCGTCGCTTTGGATTCACTTTTCCCCCAGTCCTACCTTTCAGACAGTGGTTCATTTTCTGTTTCTAGAATTGCTGTTCTTCTTCTCTTCAATTTCCCTTTGGGTTTATAGGTGTTTGCAATCTTTAGATAAGCTATTTAGCTGATCTCCCGCTACCCGAAGTAGTCTCAGCCTGCTACTTCTCTGCCAACTTGACTCCTCATTTTTTTCTCTTTTTTAAACATACAAATAGATACAAGTTTCAAGGTATTCCTTTTTCCCTATTCAATCCTATCCCTATATATAAACCAGTTTTAATCTCCCTTTATCCCTGGAAAGTTGAGTCCTTTAGCAAAGATATCAACGTACTCCCAGCAAGAACCAAAATAACATTCCTCACACACACAGGATTTATAACCACCTTCCAACTTTTTCTTTTTCTTCTTTCAATGTTCTGCATCTCTTTTTTTTTTTTCTTTCTGGAATTATATAAATCTTATTCTTGGAGTTTGTTTTCATGGGTTCTTTTTTTTTCCAATTTACTTTTGTCAACCTTTTTGTTTGTCCATTGCTGTTGATATACATTATAAATCTTACTTCAGGGGTTCATTTTGGCTGGGCCTTCTCTTTTTTCTCTCTCCCTCTCCTTCTCTCTACCTTTTTTTCTTTTTTTTTCCTGTCTTTTTGGTGGTGATTTCCAATAGTCTGCAATGATACAGATTGCACCTTTCCTGGATCGTGGTTGATATATTCAGCTGTACATCCCCTCACCCACCTCTCAGCAAAATTATTAGGAGGAGGAACACCTAACAGAGAAGAAATTCAGAGACTGTGACCTCTGGTACAGAACTATTGGATATCAACATAAACAAGGTGTTGGAAATAGAAATCAGGGTAACAATTATCCAGGCACTACCTAGGTTTTCGAAGACCATTAGTGACAACATACAATCTCTAAGTGCTGACGTGAGAGCAAATCTGGCAGAAGTTAAAATTGCTATCAATGAGACCCAATCTAATCTAAGTACTCTAACACCTAGGGTAAAAAAGGCAGAAGATCAACTTTCTGATCTAGAAAGTAATGGATGGAAAAGAAGAATAAGGAGGAGGCCTGGAACAAATAGCTTAGAAGCCATGACAACAGACTTAGGCTAATAAATGACGCTATGAAATATTCCAGTGTCAAAAATATTGGGAAGAATGGGGGGGGGAGAAAGAGAGAACAGTAATACATATAGTTGAATAAATCCTGGATGAAAATTTCCTAATCTGGAGAAAGGATCATGTCCTAGAGGCAGAGAGGACACCACCCAAGAACAATGAGGCTATAAAGACCACCAGACACATAATTGTGAAATTCCCGATTTATAAAATCAGAATATGACTTCAGAGCAGCTAGCGGGAAGTGACCCCTTCATACAGAGGGAGGACAATCAGAATAACATCACACCTGTCCACAGGAACCTGGCAAGCCAGGGCAATAATGAGAAGAACATGCAGCCAAGATTACTTTATCCAGCCAGGCTGACATTCAAAATGGATGGAGAGATAAAGAGCTTCCAAGACTGGCAAGGTTTAAAAGTGTACATGACCGGGGGAGGAGTCAAGATGGCAGAGAAGTAGCAGGCTGAGACTACTTCGGGTAGCGGGAGATCAGCTAAATAGCTTATCTAAAGATTGCAAACACCTACAAATCCAACGGGAGATTGAAGAGAAGAAGAACAGCAATTCCAGAAACAGAAAATCAACCACTTTCTGCAAGGTAGGACTGGCGGAGAAGTGAATCCAATACAAATCACTCAATTTTTTGGCTAAAAATCTAATTGATCTGATATAAGGATTGCCACTCCTGCTTTCTTCTGATGTCCATTAGCATGGTAAATTCTTTTCCACCCCCTCACTTTAAACCTGGAGGTGTCTTTGGGTTTAAGATGAATTTCTTGTAGGCAACATAAAGATTTTTTTTTTTTTATCCATTCTGATACCCTGTGTCTTTTGATTGGGGCATTTAGCCCATTAACATTCAGGGTAAGTATTGAGAGATATGAATTTAGTGCCATTGTATTGCCTGTAAGGTGACTGTTATTGTATATTGTCTCTGTTTCTTTCTCATCTACTACTTTTAGGGTCTCTCTTTGCTTAGAGGACCCCTTTCAATATTTCCTGTAGAGCTGGTCTTGTGTTTGCAAATTCTTTCAGTTTTTGTTTGTCCTGGAAGCTTTTAATCTCTCCTTCTACTTTCCCTGATAGCTTAGCTGGATATAGTATTCTTGGCTGCAAATTTTTCTCATTTATTGCTCCAAATATATCATGCCAGCTCCTTCTGGTCTGCCAGATCTCTGTGGATAAGTGTGCTGCCAATCTAATATTCTTGCCAATGTATGTTACCGACTTCTTTTCCCAGGCTGCTTTCAGGATTTTCTCTTTTTCACTAAGACTTGTAAATTTTACTATTAGGTGAAGGGGTGTGGACCTGTTCTTTTTTATTTTGAGGGGGGTTTTTTGCACCTCCTGGATTTTGATATTTGTTCCCTTTGCCTTATTGGGGAAATTCTCTCCAATAATTCTCTCCAACGTACCTTTTGCTCCCCTCTATCTTTCTTCTTCTGTTATCCCAATTATTCTAATGTTGTTTCATCTTATGGTGTCACTTATCTCTCAAATTCTCCCCTCGTGGTCCGGTAGCTGTTTGTCCCTCTTTTGCTCAGCTTCTTTATTCTCTGTCATTTGGTCTTCTATATCACTAATTCTTTCTTCTGCCTCATTTATCCTAGCAGTGAGAGCCTCCATTTTTTATTGCACCTCATTAATAGCTTTTTTTTATTTCAACTTGGTTACATTTTAGTTCTTTTATTTCTCCAGAAAGGTCTTTTATATCTCCCAGAGGGTTTCTCTAATATCTTCCATGCCTTTTCGAGCCCAGTTAGAACCTTGAGAATTGTCATTCTGAATTCTAGATCTGACATATTACCAGTGTCCTTCAGTACTGCCTCTTGTTCTTTTTTTGTGTGTGTGTGGTGAATTTTTCCTCCTTGTCATTCTGTCCAGTTAAGAGTATATGAAGGAGCAAGTAAAATACTAAAAGGGTGCAAAGACCCCAGGAAAATACACTTTAACCAATTAGAAGGGATCCCAAATCATGGGGGGGGGAGAAAGTGGATAAAAAGAGGTTCAGGAAAAAAAAAAGAAACAATTAAAAAAAGAAAACAAATAAAGAAAAAATATAAAAAAGAAAAAACATATATATGTATATATACGTATATACGTATACATATACATATGTATATGTATATATATATATATGTTATATATAACATATATATATTAGATAAACTAGTTAAAACCTTTAAAAAAGGAAAGGGTAAAAGTTAAAAACAATTGAGCAGAAGAGGAAAAACAAAATTGAAAAAAGAAAAATTAAATTAACTGCAAGACTAAAGAATCATGGGGAGAAATCCATGAGTTCTGTGTTTTGCTTTCTTCTCCTGTGGAATTCCGCTGCTCTCCTTGGTATTGAACCTGCTCTCCTTGGTATCTGAACTTGGTACTGGCTGGTTTCTTGTTGATCTTCTGGGGGAGGGGTCTGTTGTAGTGATTCTCAAGTGTATTTGCCCCAGACAGAATTGCACCGTCCTTACCAGGCGCTGGACTGACTAATCAGCTCCGGTTTGCTTTCAGGAGATTTTGTTCCCTGAATGCTTTCCCTAGAGTTCCGGAGGACGGGAATGAAAATGGCAGCCTCCCAGTCTCCAGTCCGCTGGTGCCGAATGCTTGGGACCCCACTCCTCAGTGCATCCTCAGAGAATAACGCCCAATTACTCCCATCTCCCTGGCCTCTGGCCGCACTCTGAGCTCACTGAGCGTGCGACCGGTTCAAAGTAACCCCGAGCTGAGAGCTCACTCCTTGGCTCTGTCTCTATAGCTGGCTTTCCCGTTCTAATACCTGCAAGCTCTGTGACACTCAGACACCCCCGATCCTTCTGTGACCCTGCAGGACCTGAGACCTCACTGACCCCACGTGGGCTTCACCCCGGTTTAGCCTGTGGAGTGATGTCCCTCAGCAGAACAGACTTTTAAAAGTCCTGATTCAGTGCTCCGTTGCTCCACCACTTGCCAGGAGCTGGCCCCTTCCCCCGCGGTCTATCTTCCCGTCACTTTGGATTCACTTCTCCGCCAGTCCTACCTTTCAGAAAGTGGTTGATTTTGTGTTTCTAAAATTGCTGTTTGTCTTCTCTTCAATCTCCCTTTGGATTTGTAGGTGTTTGCGATGTTTAGATAAGCTATCTAGCTGATCTCCTGCTACCTGATGTAGTCTCAGCCTGCTACTTCTCCGCCATCTTGACTACTCTTCTCTGTTCAGAATCTTTTGATCTCAATGAAGTCCCAAAATTCCATTTTCGCTTTTGTTTCCTTTGCCGTTGGAGACATGTCTTGAAAGAAGTTGCTGTGGCTCATGTCAAAGTGGTTACTATCTATGTTCTCCTTGTTGGAATTGATTCCATGTTAAAACATGTTAACCCCCTAGGGCCTGCCTGGGCCTACTTAGTCATAGTGACTCCATGTTGCCTAGGTAGACATTTTGTTGTTTAATAAATGTCTCAGCAGTTACCAGTATTGGTTCCAGGTAACTGTTGCTAAAACTCACACCTAAAACAAGGCCATTTTGTTTTTGTTTTTGTTTTTTTTTTGGTTCTAGGTAACTATTACTAAAACACATACCTAAAACAAGGACATTTTGTTGTTTAATAAATGCCTCAGCAGTTACTAGTATTGGTTTCAGGTAACCATTACTAAAACACACAGGTAGGAGATGTCCAATCAGCCAAAGCCACGTATGTCGATGTCTGTGATTGTGCCCTATAAAAACTAGCCTGTAAGATCAAGGGGTATCTCTCTCTTCAGAGGTGGCCCTGGCCAGTCAGTCTGACTTCTAATGCTTGGCATAAAATAAAGCTTTACATAACTTTCACTTTGTCTCAGCCTCATTCCCCTGGTCGGTCAGTCTAACTTCTAATGCTTGGTATAGAATAAGGCTTTGTGTAATTTTGTCTCAGTCTCTTTCTTTTGATAACAGACCCAACACTCCTCTAGGATTCTGATGAATTCCTGCCACATGTTGAGTTTTTTTTTTTTTTTAACCAATTTTCAGTTTATCTTTGTGTGTGGTGTGAAAGCATGGTTGAGTGTCTTCTTCTACACATAGCTCTCCAATTTTCTCAGCACGATTTATTGAAGAGGCTGTCTTTTTTCCACTGGATATTTTTTCGTTTTCTCAAAGATTATTTGACCATAGAGCTGTGGGTCCATTTCTGGACTCTCTACTCTGTTCAACTGGTCGATATGTCTGTTTTTGTGTCAGTACCATGCTGTCTGGATGATCACAGTTTTGTAGTAAAGCTTGAAATCAGGTAACGTGATACCCCCAGGTTTGTTTTTCTTTTTCAACATTTCCTTAGCATTATGGTGTCTATTCTGGCTCCCTACAAATTTTAGGATTGCTTATTCCAGCACTTTGAAAAATGCTGGTGGAGTTTTCATCGGGATAGTATTGGAAGTATAGATTGCTCTAGGCAGTATAGTCATTTTAACAATGTTTAGTCTTCTGATCTGTGAGCATAGAATGCTTTTCCATCTTTTTGTGTCTTCTTCAGTTTCTTTCATGAGTGTCCTGTAGTTCCTCGAGTACAGATCCTTTACCTCTTTGTTTAGATTTATTCCAAGGTATCTTATGTTTTTTGGTGCTATAATAAATGGAATCAATTCACTAATTTCCCCTTCTATATTTTCATTGTTAGTGTATAAGAAACCAAATATTTCTGTACAATGATTTTTAAAAGATTTTATTCATTTATTTGACAGATGGAGAAAACAAGTAGGCAGAGAAGAAAGCAGAGAGAGCGGGAGAAGCAGGCCCCCTGCTGAGCAGGGAGCCCATTGCGGGACTTGATCCCAGGACCCTGGGATGATGACCTGAGCTGAAGGCAGAGGCTTTAACCCACTGAACCACCCAGGCACCCCTGTACATTGGTTTTGTATCCTGTAAATTGCTGATTTGCTGTATGAGTTCTAATAGTCTCGGTTTTCCATATAAAGTATCATGTCATCTGCAAGAAGAGAGAGTTTGACTTATTCTTTGCCAATTTGAATACATTTTATTTCTCTTTGTTGTCTGATTGCTGGTTCTAGGACCTTTAATACTATGTTGAACAGTAGTGGTGAGAGTGGGCATCCTTGTCATGTTCCTGATCTCAAAGGGAAGGCTGTCAACTTTTCCCCATTGAGAATGATATTTGTTGTGTGTTTTTCATAGATAGATTTGATGAAGTGTAGGAATGTTCCCTCTATCCCTATACTTTGAATGGTTTTAATCAGAAACAGATGCTGGATTTTGTCAAATGCTATTTCTGCATCAATTGAGAGGACCAGGTGGTTTTCCTCTCTTCTCTTATTGATTTGTTCTATCACAATGATTGATTTGCAAATGTCGAACCACCCGTGCATCCCAGGAATAAATCCCACCTGTTCATGGTGCATACTCCTCTCAATGTACTGTCGGATCCTATTAATTGGGATCTTGGCATTTATATTCATCAGGCGTGTTGGTCTGAAATTCTCCTCTTTGTTGGGCTCTTTGCCTGGTTTGGGGATCAGGGTAATTCTGGCCTCATAAGAAGCAGTTTCCCTGGACAAATGTTGCTTGAACTTTTAGTAGCACCATGGTGCAGAGACAAGCTGGAGCTCCTAGGACCCCTGAGACAGTGGTTGGGGCCGTGCTCTGCCAGTGGAAGTTGGCAGAGGGGGAGTCTATGTGCTCTGGGCCACCCAGAGGGGAATAGACTGAGGCCTCTCTCTGAGATGGAAGTCTGTGTGCAGTTTGCTTTCCTCTAAACTTTCAAAGAACTGTCTTTCCTCTTGATAGCCACTATATTTGGAGAAGCAATCTAGTTATTCCCATACAGAGATCAAAGGACTAACTTTAGTGAGTCTGGTTGGGCTTTCACCTCAGTCAGCACCTCCAGGAAATAAACCTGAACAGATGGAAGCCCAGCTCAGGCAGCTCCTGGTTCTGATAAATGCCGCATGACTATCCCTTCTCATAGTATAAACATTTCAGCTCTGTCTTCAGATGAGTGTTTCCTGCTCTTAAAGACACCCACTGAGATGTTAGAGGAAAGAACCATACAATCTGCAGGCCAATGCCAGCAAAGGAAAGTGGACACTTGAAATAATTAGCAACATAATTCAAGTCCCCCCAAAAGATATTCAAGGACCAGCATGGCAGGAATACTCTCTACCATGGTTGCTGTTCTTAGATTGCATTGCTTGGGGGAAATCTTGACACAACTGTGAGTGGGCAGGAAATAGACAACAATTTAATCTCTGAAGGACACCAGTTCAGGAAAATAATTAGCTTTGTGTATTTAGAATCCACTTAACACTACTGGAAGATGTTTATTCTCCACAGTAAGATCAGGCTGTATTCTATTTCTTCATATCACATTTGGTCCATCATCAGCACAACCACCATTCAGGGAGGGAAGCTGGATGGAGATCTAGGTCTCAGATGGCTTTGAAGTTACCATAAACCAATTATCACACATCGACCGAGACATTAAAGAATGGAGTTTTGAGATGAGCATGAATTTAGGATATTTTCAGTATTTCTTGGTCATTTATTAAAAGACAAGCATGGCATCAAATTTAACCCTAAATGTTAGCCTGTAAATTTGCTTTGGACCAATAATGTAAATGTTTCTACTAGAGCACCACTCTGTATCCACTGATGTGTTGTTTCTAAATCCCACTAGACTGGAGAAAATGTCTCATTCACATTTTTATTCTCAGAAAATGGCACAGCTGTCCATCATAATGCAGGTTCTCTGAAACGTTTACAGGATGAATGCTGGCATAAAACTTTGCGGGCCTATTGTGCAATGCCACTTGTGATCTTGACAAAGTCTCTTTTCTGGAGAAATCGTTCCGCTTCTGAAATTTCTAAGAAAAAATTCAGAATGAGCTCTCCCCATTTTAATTTGTGTTTTCTATGCATGGTCAATGAGCTTCTTTTAAAACAAGATGGAAAATTCTCTTTTTTTTTTTTTTTAAACTAAGCCTTGGTTATCCATAGAGAATGCTGCTGAGGTTATGAATGCCTCAGTAATCAGTGTTTTGCAGATGTCTGCTTTTAATTATTTTTAATAGGCCCCACAGCACAGATGTGTGAGCTGTGTGACCTTCAGCCTTTGCATAAATCTGGGAACCGACTGTTTGCCACCAACAAAGGTGTTGCATGATGCCGTCAGTGCAGAGGTTAGTATTCCCCCAAGCACCTCACCAACAGACCGATAATGCACAAATAACCTCCATTACCAAGAGTCTCTCACACATCAGGTGTGTGTTGTTTTTTTTTAATGTAAAATATGTAGCAAAGGGAAGATTCACAGTTGGGAGCCATTTTCTCAAGCCATGAAGCCACCACATGAAGAACTTGATCATATCATCGTCACCACATCCTTCATTGATGCCAGGCTTTGAAAGCATGAGCTGTTTTTGTTTGTACACTTGCTCTACCAAACAACACAAGCAAAATCACCCTGCAGTAAAATAAATTCATATTATGGTGGCTTCAAACAACATAGCCCCTATGATTCCCTGCATTCTTCTCATTAAGGTCCTGAAACTGCACAGTGGCCAGTCTTTGCAGAATTGCTGCTGCCTGTGGCAGTGAAGGGAGAGTCTTCAAGCGTCCCTAGGAATGAACATGACACTTCCATTCACATTTTATTGGCCAAGGTAAGGAACATGGGAATTGCCATTTTCACTTGTTCCCAGAAAACAAAAATTTGGGAATACTTTAATAAACAGCATTAAGGTATGTCACAATTGAAGCTGATAAATAAAAAATTATCTTAATAAGACTTCATTCTGATATAGTCTAGCTGTATTAACCATCTCTCAAACATATTTCTAAATAATATTCTGTACAAAATACAAGGAAAAGATTTGTATTAGCATTTTGTTTCTATTACTTTTGCTTGTATTTGCCATAATTTGTCTTGTTCACTGCCTGACATTTAAACCACTGGCCATAGGAAGATTCATCAAATATCCTGTATTACAGTCTCCCATTATAGTAGGTGGTGGGTTTTCTTCACAAGAAATGTGTAAAATGTTTGATAGACACTGTGAGTTCAATAAAAATGAATAGATAATTATTATCATAGGAAATATGATAAGACATTTCATTTTTTAAAAATGTGTGAAATCTGGATGGATCCTGGCTGTTGACGGAACATAAAACCTCTCAGTCATCCAAACTAGTTCTTATCCTGTAAACTAGTCATAACCCCTATACAGGAATCCAGTCATAAAAAAAAAATTAATTAAAAAAAAGAGCTACTCATTCACAAGTTGCATTATAACAGTGTGCTAGAAAACTGTTTGGAGTTCTTTTGCTGATCATCCTCGTTCTAAATTAATCTCTGTTCATGCTTGCCTTGACCTTCACACATAAAGGCTACAGTCTTGTTGTGCATAACCAAGGCTACTATAATAGATGTCCAGAGGTGAGGGTTAGGCCACCTGAGCACTGGCAGAATATGCCTAGCCTGGAGGAAGCTTCAGGATTTCTCCTTCTTATTCCTGGTTGTAGCTCTGGAGTGAGAGCAATTGCAATGTTCTTCCACACTGTAGAATTCCAAGAGGCACTGCTTCCTCTTCAGATTATCCCCTTGCATTTTTGTCCCCAGGGGATGCGGTGGCTTCCAGGAGTAGCTCATCTCTTGGTTCTCAGACCCATGCTTGCTCCCCTTCAATAAATTCTACTCATTGGGATGATTCCAGGGAATCCAGTTCTTTACTGGACCCTGATGGATACCACTGTGCAAATCAAGGGATCATCATTTTCTCCGTGTGTGTACTCATTTACTGAAAACTGGGTCAAATAAGGAATACAGTTACCAAAAGATCAAACTCCTTCTGCTTTAAACAGAAAATATCTGAGCTCTGAAAATGTAAAAGCAATTTCTGAATTCAACTCTCTTTCTCAACTTCTGGAAGCCAAGTCCTCACACTTTATATCTCACAGTAATTTCCCAAGATTTCCTAATCTTGTGAAGGTCTATTGAGCTGTTGTTGTTGTTATTTTTATAAATTTGGCACAGTGTGAGGAGATTTTATATCACATTTTGCTAGTTACAATTAGCTTGTTAATGTCCAAGTAAACCTGGTCTTCCATCAGTAATATTCTACTGTGTAGAGACTCCCATCTAGGCACTAAATGGTCTGTTGACTTTAATAAAACATGGTGGGTGCCTTTTTTTTCCATTGAAGTAATATATTCTCTGCCGAGTATTATGCTGTTGTCCTAAGCTTCAACCCATACTTCTCTTTTTGGGATTTGTGGGTCATCTCAGACAACAGACAACCACATTCCCCATGAGTTTCCAACTCCATCCTTGGGGCAGCTCAAAGTGAGCCCCAGAGGGACATGTCTTGGTGAGAGGAGTGATACAGGATGGCTTCTGCCCATTTCTGCACTCCCTGCAGTTACACCAGCAATGACTGCATGATCTGTGGTCAAGATGGCAGCACTGTAATCCCACTGAGCCGCAGAAGGATTCACACTAAGCGCACAGCTCTTTCTATGCCAAGCTCAGCTCTAGCCACATAGGCCAGTCATCAGCCCCTCTACAAGCATCCATGTTTTAAAAATTATAATCTCTTTCTTTCGTTCCCCGACATCTGAGGGTAGCAACTGCTTTGTACCGTTCCTATTGCATAATGTCTTTGTGCTTTCTTTTTGCTACCCCATTTCTGAAATATGTGGTTAACAATTCCATACAGCAAATGCATATGTTTAAATAATTGGTGTGTTCTCTTTTTCTCTGGGCTAGTCTCTTACTAATATGTATGCCAAATACATAACATTTATGCAATTTATTTAAAATGCTATAGCTCAATGTACAACCCAAGAACAGCTCTTATTAACATTTTTACCTGTTTCTCCCAGCATTTTCTATTAATTAAATTAATAATTTATATTAATTAAATTATCTTAAATATTATTTGAGATTGACATTTGTTGCTAGGACTGCAAAAATAAGACTACACATTTTTTCTGTTATGTCATAAAATTTTTGGCAGATATTGACCAAATTAGAGTGGTATATATAGGATATATAGTAATATATTTGCTTATGTGCTTTACTCAAAATTTTAATGGGAAACCCAAGAAGGCCACCCATAGGTACAGGCAATTGTACTTCAAGGCACCCAATACTAAGGTTCCTGGAGAATCGGTGACATTCTAGTTGGGATGCCATACTGGGAGCTGGGGAGCAAAGAGAACCAAAAGCAAAAACTAACATGTCAAATAAATGCTCTGAGTTCTTGGCTATTTTTGTTCACCATCAAGAAGCTACTCACTTGATTCCTACTAAGCAGTATTTTCTGGCTTGAGTATCAGGCAGGACTGAATCACTGATTCACATTTCATGACGTGGGCAAGATGTGTGTCAAATGCTCAGACTTGGAAGCTATTTGTTACCAGCAGTATCACTTAGGGCATCTGGGGCAGATGGCAGACAGGACGAGATCAGTGGGGCCACTCTCTCTAAAGGATGTATTACTAGGGAGTGGGAGGAGGTGGAGACAACTTTATGCTGTGATGCAGGATGACGTGTGGGCCAAGAGAAAGGAAGGACAAAGGGCTTTGTAAGGAGCACCTATAACTTATGCATTTGCAGGGAAACCCTGGTCAAGCTGATGGGTCTTGTGAGCAAGTAAAATCTTAAAAGTCAAGAAACACATGACAACTGGCAAATGATCCACACCCAATCAGTATGGATGAAACTCTAAACAAGCCACCAGATGAGCATAGCTCTTTTAATGAAACCAATATATTTCCTAGCTATCAGCACATGTTTGTTAGGAAAGATTTGGCTATATGTAATTTGAAATGGAGAAACAAAAAGCAAAAATGGCAGTTTGTTCCATTGTATTCACCTAGGTGCATTGTATGCAGAGCTCCGGCTCCTGTCCCTCTTGACTTTTGCTCAAGGTACAAACACATCGCTGGCCTCTATTCCTCTCACTTCAGCAACTCCGTGGCTGTGTCTGTGCTGTATACATAATTCAGCATATTCTCTCATTTATACTCTGGAAACATACACTCTTATTTATGGTGAGCTATGCAAAACTTACTGTGGATTTTACTGAGGAGATGAATGCAATTGTTTATATCACACATCCCACAATTAAAAAAAAAAAAAAACTTAAAAATCCCCATGAAAATTTGTTTCTCCCACAAATACAGTATCAACCCTGATCAGAGAGCTATTTATATTTTCTTCCCCTACTTCCTCCACCAATATCTGGCCTCTTCTTAATAGATATCACTCAGATATCTATTTTGTTACACACAATGATTTGGTTGGTTCTTCCTGAGCTGACACCCCATCATCAATATGTCCAAACCCGTCTTGATGAACTAAATGCCTGTGTTCATAATCTCCGCCCTCTTTTGAAGACAAGCACCTGCTACATGAGTATGGCTCTCATGGCTCTACACGACTCTAAACCATTTTTTTCTCAAATATACATGAATCTCTGTCCCAGGGGACTATCAATAGATAACATTTCCTCATCTTATAAAAAAATCCACTTTTGCATTATAATGCTCATGATATTATCACTCCCTTTTCCACATAAAATTTACTGTGGATATTATTCCAAGTCTGTTAACGGATAATGATGGATGATCTCTCTTTATGTCAGTGCTAGAAAATGGTTTGATTTCGGGGTGCCTGGGTGGCTCAGTGGGTTAAGCCGCTGCCTTTGGCTCAGGTCATGATCTCAGGGTCCTGGGATCGAGTCCGCATCGGGCTCTCTGCTCAGCAGGGAGCCTGCTTCCCTCTCTCTCTCTCTGCCTGCCTCTCTGTCTACTTGTGATCTCTCTCTGTCAAATAAGTAAATAAAAATAAAAATAAAGAAATGTTTTGATTTCTTCTTTGTTGATTTGGATGACTTTAATTTATTTTTGTTGTCTGATTGCTGAGGGTAGGACTTCTAGTACAATGTTGAATAACAGTGATAACAGTAGTGATAATGGACATCCTTGCCATGTTCCTGACCTTAGCAGAAAAGTTCTCAGTTTTTCTCCATTGAGAGTGGTTTTCACTGTGGGTTTATCATAGATGGCTTTGATGATATTGAGGTAGGTGCCCTCACCATTCCCCACACTTTGAAGAGTTTTGACCAAGAAAAGATGTTGTACGTTGTCAAATGCTTTTTCAGCATCTATTGAAAATATCCTATAGCTCATGTTCTTGCCTTTATTTATGTATTGTAACGCATTGATTGATTTGTGGATGTTGAACCATCCTGGCAGCCCTGGAATAAATCCCACTTGGTCGTGGTGACTAATCCTTTTAATGTACTCTTGGATCCTACTGGCTAGTATTTTGTTGAGAATTTTCACATCTGTGTTCATGAAGGATATTGGTCTGTAATTCTGTTTTATGATGGGGTCTTTGTCTGGTTTTGGGATCAAGTTAATGCTGGCCTCATAAAATGGGTTTGGAAGTTTTCCTTCCATTTTTTTTTGGGGGGGGGACATTTTCAGGAGAATAGGTATTAATTCTTCTTTAAATGTCTGGTAGAATTTCCCTGGGAAGCCATCTGGCCCTGGACTCTTGTTTGTTGGGAGATTTTTGATTACCACTTCAATCTCCTTACTGGTTATGGTTCTATTCATGTCTTTTTATTTCTTCCTGGTTCAGTTGTTGCAGTCTATACGTCCCTAGGAATGAATCCATTTCTTCCAGACACGTATATTTGCTTCCAGGACATATATTTGCTCATAATATGTTCTTATAATTGTTTGCATTTCTTTGGTGTTGTTTGGGATCTCTCCTCTTTCATTTATGATTTTACTTATTTGGGTCCTTTCTCTTTCTTTTTGATAAGTCTGGCCAGGGATTTATCAATCATATAAATACTTTCAATGAACTAGCTCATAGTTTCGTTGATTCTTCCCACTGTTTTTTGTTTGTTTGTTTGTTTGTTTGTTTTGTTTCTATTTCATTGATTTCTGCTCTGATCTGTTATTTCCCTTATCTGGCTGGGTTTAGGCTTCCTTTGCTGTTCTTTCTCCAGCTCCATTAAGTGTAGGGTTAGGTTGTGTATTTGAGACATTTCTTATTTCTTGAAAAAGGCTTGAATCGCTATGTACTTTCCTCTCAGGACTGCCTTTGCTGTGTTGCACAGATTTTGAACCATTGTGTTTTCATTATCATTTGTTTCCATGAATTTTTTTCCATTTTTTAAATTCCTGGTTGACCCATTCATCCTTAAATAGGATGCTCTTTAGCCTGCATGTGTTTGGGTACTTTCCAACTTTCCTCTTGTTATTGAGTTCTAGCTTCGGAGCACTATGGTTGTAAAATATGCGGAGAATGACCGCAAACCTTTTGTACTGATTGAGACTTGACTTGTGACCCAGGATGTGATCTATTCTGGAGAATGTTCCATGTGCTCTAGAGAAGAATGTGTATTCTGTTACTATGGGATGAAATGCTCTAAATATATCTGTGATGTCCATCTAGTCCAGTGTGTCATTTAAGGCCTTTATTTCCTTGCTGAACTTTTGCATGGATGATCTGTCCATTTCTGTGAGGGGAGTGTTAAAATCCCCTACTATTATAGTATTATTGTTGATGTGTTTCTTTGATTGTGTTGTTAATTGTTTTATATAGTTGGCTGCCTCCATGGTAGGGGTACAGATATTTAAAATTGTTAGATATTCTTGTTGGACAGACCTGTTTAGTATGGCATAGTGTCCTTCCTCATCTCTTCTTATAGTCTTTGGCCTAAAAGCTAAATGATCTGATATACAGATTGCCTCCCCAGCTTTCTTTTGATGTCTATTAGCACGGTAAGTTGTTTTCTACTCCCTCACTTTAAATCTGGAGGTGTTTGTGGGTCTAAAATGAGTTTCTTGTAGATCACATATTGATGGGTTTTGTTTTGGTATCCATTCTGATATCCTGTGTCTTTTGATTGGGGCGTTTAGACCATTTACATTCAAGGTAACTATTGAAAGGGTACATTCCATGTAATATGGAAAGATATGAATTTAGTGCCATTGTATTGCCTGTAAGGTGACTGTTATTGTATATTGTCTCTGTTCCTTTCTGGTCTACTACTTCTAGGCTCTCTCTTTGCTTAGAGGACCCATTTCAATATTTCCTGTAGGGCTGATTTAGTGTTTACAAATTCTTTTAGTTTTTGTTTGTCCTGGAATCTTTAGTCTCTCCTTCTATTTTCAATGATAGCCTAGCTGGATATAGTATTCTTGGATGCATGTTTTCCTCATTTAGTGCTGTGAATATACCATGCCAGTTCTTTCTGGCCTGCCATGCTCTGGGGGTAAGTCTGCTGCCAAAATAATATTTATACCATTGTATGTTACAGACTTCTTGTCCCAAGCTGCTTTCAGGATTTTCTCTTTGTCACTAAGACTTGTAATTTCTACTACTAGATGAAAGGGTGTGGTCCTATTTTCTCTGTGCCTTTGGATTTGATGCTTGTTCCTTTTGCCATATTAAGGAAATTCTCTATAATAATTCTCTCCAATATGCTTTCTGCCCCCCCCGTCTCTTCTTCTTCTGGAATCCCAATTATTCTAATTTTTCTCTCTCTTATGCTATCACTTATCTCTCGAATTCTCCCCTCATAGTCCAGCACTTGTTTGTTTCTCTTTTGCTCAGCTTCTTTATTCTCCATCACTTGTTCTGCTATACCACTAATTCTCTCTTCTGTCTCATAGCAGTAAGAGCCTCCATTTATTATTGCACCTCATTAATAGCTTTTTAAAATTTCAGCTTGGTTAGATTTTAGTTCTTTTATTTCTCCAGAAAGGTCTTTTATTTTTCCAGACAGGTTTCCCTAATATCTTCTATGCCTTTTTCGAGCCCAGATAGCACCTTGAGAATCTTCATTCTGAATTCTAGTCTGACACATTACCAATGTCTATATTGATTAGGTCCCTAGGCATCAGTACTTCTTCTTCTTCTTCTACTTTTTTTTTGTGAGTTTTTGCCTTGTCATTTTATCTAGATAAGAATATATGAATGAGAGAAAAAATATTAAAAGGGTGGCAAAGACCCCATAAAAAACATGCTAACCTAATCAGAAGGGACCCAAAGTCAGTGGGAGAAGAAATGGGGTAAAATTTTAAAAAATGGATATATATAAATATATATTCCAAAAGTATTCATCATACATTTTGTGACATTTAAAACTCTTCATGGCTATGTATGTTCTATAACCATTTTATTATCATTAGTCAACATTGATTTTAAAATTTTGCATGATTTGATAATGAAAATGGTAGTTCTTTTTTACTAGTTTGTATTTCGTAACTAGTAAGGTTGAATTTTTTTCATGTTTGTTATTGATCTCTTGAATTTCCTTTTTCAGTTTGTAGGTCTGTGACCTTGAGTCACATATTGATTCTATCTGAACCTTGGTTTCCTTTTCTATAAAACCGAGCCAATAATAAGAACTATGCAAATAATTTGAGACCTACATTAGACAATAAGTGTAAAGTATTTATACACTGTCCGAGCCACAGTTCAGAATATCACACATCATGACTCTCTTTCCCTCCTTGGAGCTTGTATTACCTATTATATTGAAAATTAATGATCTTTATCTGATTACATTAACTATAATATGCTGCTTATTTTTTATATTTTTATTCAGTCTATGTTTAATACCAAGCAATTGTTAGGATCTGTTACTCAGCTTCTTCATTTATGAAATGGAAATACACATAGTACTTATGGGCTTTTTGTGAAAACTAAGTGGGTTTTTGTATGTAAAATTCTTGGAACGAGGCTTGGCAGATAAGAAGGACTAAATAAATGTTATTGTTATACTAGAATTTTTATTTCTATTGTCATTCATTATTAGTATATGGAAAACACCAAAATGTTAACATTACAAAATAGAATACACTTCCTGGGCACCTGGGTTGCTCAGTGGTTTAAGCCCCTGCTTCAGCTCAGGTCATGATCTCAGGGTCCTGGTTATCGAGCCCCACATTGGGCTCTGCTCAGTGGGGAGTCTGCTTCTCCCTCTCCTTTTGGCTGCCTCTCCGCCTACTTGTGATCTTTCCATCAAATAAATAAATAAAATCTTTTTAAAAATACACTTCTTTAAAAAACCTATGGCTTATACCTTCCTTATACCACCTTGTAAGATTTGATTGGAGATCAAGCTGAAGAATGCAATATTCATTGCATTCAATGCAAGATTCATTGCACTGCACAAGTGGATTGTGGAAGGGACACCTGGGAGGCTCAACTGGTTAAGCATCTGACTCTAGGTTTTGTCTCAGGTCATGACCTCAGGATTGTGAGATGAGCCCCATGTCAGCTCCACACTCAAAATGGAATTTGTTTGAGTTTATCCCCTTCTCCCTCTGTCCTTCCCATATTCATGTGCACTTCCCACTCCTTCTCTTTCTAAAATAAATAAAGAAATCTTATTTTTAAAAGTGGACTGTGGAAAATTCAGATTAGGATACATTCTTCTTTAGTTCTTTTATTCAACAAGCATTGGTTTAGAACTATTCTATGGCAAATATTTTGCTACATATCCTTGGAATATGTCTGTGACTAATAATAAAAATATATAATTATAGAGCAATACATAGCATATACAATAAACTACAATATGATTATATATATACATATTATATACATATATTAGATATATGTATATATACATTGATATATATATTATTATATATTATATAATATATAATATATTATATATATTCTCTAAATATATATATATATATCTATATATATATATATATACTTAGAGAACTGCTTTTATAGTAAGCTTTATAGCCAGATTTACAGAGTACTCATTATGAGTCAGGCTGGGAAATTTTCTAAGCATTTGATTATCAGAAACACACAATAATGAGACAAGTATAATAACACCACTGATGTATAGGAGAGTAAGTGAGGGTCTAGGGTGGGTCACTCTTCTAAGACTGTAAGCCAGGCATCATGTTGAAAATGCCTCTGAGATGAGCATGTGTTCTCAGAAAACTTAAAGACTGGCACAACGAATCCATAGTTATAATAAAGCATGACAAAAGCTACACTGCATTGTATTTAAGGTGATAATGAGAACACATATGAGAACTCTCTAACCCAAGGAATGAGAACAGGAAAGACACATCTAAACTGAAGCCTGATGCATCAAGTGTGATGACTGGACACTGGGATGAGGGGTCAAAATGTTGCAGGAAGAGGAAACAGCATGAAGGCCCTGAGGTGATGGAGAATAACGTTTGAGGAATGACATAAAGTTCACTGCACGTGAAGGGGAGGATGATGAGGATGAGCCCAAAGATTTAAGATAACAAAGTCCAGATGCTGGAGCATCAGACCCTCTTCTTCTCTTACAGGTCTGCCCAAAAAGGTAATGTCTGACCCACCTTCCAAAGTCCCACTTACATTAAAAAGTGCCCGAGTATCTGAATGGGCCACAACTTTGCAGGCAGGAAAATTCCAGGAAGAGTTTATGGGAAGCCTGCCTATATACTTCCGTCCTTTATTTTTCTTTTGTTAATCCATAGCATACTATATTTCCTTTGAATAAAGTCTATAAAGGTATTTTTAGGACAGTTTTAGGGCCAAAAAAAATTAACATATAATGGTAAACAGAGGATTAGTTTTGAGAACAGGACACCTTCCTAGGAGGTTGGATTAAGGGAGTGAATGGTGGATGTCCCTTTTAAGATGTCAGAGAGTGAGTGAAAAAGTTAAAAGTGATATGAAGAATGGTTTTGAAAGGGGCTGAGTAGAGGCATGTCTTTCAAGGAGAAAGTCAATATTCTATAAGACTGCAGAAACTTTGATGTAGAACGTAAGAACAGAACAGCAAAGGAGAGAAAATAAGTTAAGACTAACATAGCAAAAATCTGAGTACAAGTGAGAAAAACTGTCTATATCATCAAGGTAGAACGTATAAAGAAAAGTTCAGACAATAACCAAATGTCACATAGGAAACATGGAGTGTACAAAGAAAAGGAAATTAGGATTGATTTTTCACATATTAAAAACAAACAGTAAGAGTACAAAAAAAAAGAATTCTTAAAAAAAGAAAATGATATGTTACGTAAAGCAGAAATTATGTGTGCCAATGCCAAGGAGTTAATCAAGAAGTTAAAATTTATTTATTTATTTTTAAATTAATCTTTTTTTAAGATTTTATTTATTTATTTGACACAGAGAGAGAGATCACAAGTAGGCAGAAAGGCAGGCAGAGGAGGAAGCAGGCTCACTGCTGAGCAGAGAGCCCGATGTGGGGCTCGATTCCAGGACCCTGCGATCATGACCCAAGCCGAAGGCAGAGGCTTAACCCACTGAGCCACCCAGGCGCCCCTAATTAATCATTTTTAAATTTATTTTCAGCATAACAGTATTCATTGTTTTTGTACCACACCCAGTGCTCCATGCAATCTGTGCCCTCTCTAATGCCCACCACCTGGTTTCCCCAACCTCCCACCCCCGCACCTCTTCTAACCCTTCAGATTGTTTTTCAGAGTCCATAGTCTCTCATTGTTCACCTCCCTTCTAAACTCCCTAAACTCCCTTCTCCTCTTGTTTCACTAATTTATGGAGCTTATGCTTTTATTAAACAGAAAGAGTACAAAAAAAGAATTCTTAAAAAAAGAAAATGATACGTTACATAAAACTGAAATTATGTGTGCTAATGCCAAGGAGTTAATCAAGAAGTTAAAATTTATTTTATAATCTTTTATTTTTATTAACATATAATGTTTTATTAACCCCAGGG
Organism: Lutra lutra; assembly: GCF_902655055.1. Lineage (NCBI taxonomy): Eukaryota > Metazoa > Chordata > Mammalia > Carnivora > Mustelidae > Lutra > Lutra lutra. The sequence continues at coordinate 1,531 of NW_025923836.1, read as the reverse complement.
TTACGAATCTGAATCACCAGGTCTAGACACTTCACAGCACACACCATAGCACATACCTTCCCCAAGAGAAGTTAAAAATTACTTTATGACAAATATGTCAACTCAAAAATCCCACAGATCAAGGTAGAATGTGATATTCCTCTTTGGCTTGACATTTGATAGTTCGCTGCTGAGTCTTTCCTCTCTTTAAACAAAAGGAATTCTAAAAAGCTTTTGGATTAAAGGTATATGAATAAAAGGGCAAAAGTTCAACACAAGGAAAACTACTGATAATAATTACAAAGGAGAGAAGAAAGGCATTAGAATGCAGAAACCAGGAGCATAACTGAGTACTGATCAGAGGATTTACATATACATGTTGCTGCATAGGTTGGCAAGCTAAGCAGAAAGCATGACACAAGACAAATAATGTGTCAGACATCCAAAAATGGCTGATTGTGAATTTCAGAGGAGATCTGAAACAGGCCAAAATAGAGAGGTGTGAAAATTATTAGTTTATTCAAAAAAATGGCTTTGGTGTTAAACTGCAATGATTCTTTCTGTAAATCTGGACCCAAAATAGTGTTTGGCAGATAAGCTGCGAAAATAAGTGAGGATGGTATATATAAAACTGACCCATGTTCTAATGCTCAATGGGTGGTGGAAGAAATAAATTAATGTGATAAGGAGCAGGAGGCCTGTCTACCCACACAGTCCTTTATTTTCGTGTGTGCTCTGTAGACCCTCTCAACAGAAAATAATAACAAATCAGAGGGAAGACAAATGGAAATGATGTGAAAAAGAGATGCTATCAGAGGTTAGTTAATAAGCCTAGGTGCCTTCTGCAGATAACTCATTTTGACAGTAGTGGACAAACCAAAGATGGGAATATTTAAAATCTATAAAGGGTTATCCAGGAAAGTTGTAGCAAGAGTAGCAGTGCCATCAAATGAGACAGAAGGAGATGATATTGAAAACATCAAAGTGCAGGCCAAGCTACTGGCAATGCTTGACATGCTTTGGAGAGGAAGAAGATGCAGAATGACATTAGTTCAGTGAAAATAAGAGAACAGAAGATGAAAATAACCAGAGTGTATTTGAACAATATTGGGAAGCTAGACACGTATACTTAAGCATTACCAAGTGCCAATCCATGTGTGCACATGACAGTTCCCACCACTGCATGCTGCTCCTTTATTGAGGAGTCATTTGAAAGTCCTATTGCACAACAAGGGCAAGGAAACTTAACGGGATTGTCCGTACTTCTTATGAGAGAGTGATCTATGTCAAGGCATTTCATCAGTCAGTGCTTTTGTCTTTCAAATACACGAAGGCAGAAGGTGGCCATAACTGGGCCAGATGGTGATGCACAGCAGGGTGGAAAGGCATCCGCTTTGGCAGAAACAGACCCCTCTGAAATCAGGTTCAACCACTTCAGCTGCAGGCCCGAGCCACTGACCATTCCCCTGGGATCTATATTCTTATGTGTGCATCGTAAAGTGACAGTGAGAATTAGACAGGGTGATAGACACAAAGTGCTCAAAGACTTCTG